>NC_058022.1:28156773-28314273 GCF_019176455.1 Solea senegalensis | reverse complement strand
CTGCCCAGATGCTCATACGAAAGGTTTTGTTTTTGTGTATGCGTGTGTGTGAGGGACCAACAAAAGCAGGACTGTACCCGGTGTGATCGTGTTGTGCATTCAAGAGCAAGCGAACCTCTGAATTAAACCCTCGCTGCAAGAATCCAAATGAAGTTTTATTTGCAGCACTATGCAAAAGCCACCGGTAAGACCATGATTCATAATGACTATTTCAGTCTTTTGATTGAGATACAACAAAATACTCTGAACTGAATTAACTACAGGCAAGAGTCAGTATTCATTGTGACCTCTTCTGACATATTTTGAACTGTCTGGTATAGTATACCAGGCTTCTTTCGCCACTTTTCTTCTATAGATTTAGGCTTTAGTTTTTATTGATTTCTCTGAGCAGATGATGTCATATTGCCTCTATAATATTCCGGCGTGGACTCTGTGGAGGCCAGTGCATGACTGTCAGTGTTTTATCTGCCACATTCACAGCCATAGAAGCGTGTTTGGGATCGGTGCCATGCTGCGAAAATAAAATCATTCCCAATCATTTCCAGAAGGAATTGCAGAAATGTCAGCACAGCTTGACTGTCGCATCTCGAGTTTTACAGTTTGTTTGTGGATTTTGCTTTGAGGGTGGCCTTCATGATGCAAAAGTATGATTTTATGTCCGTCAAATCCTTTCATCTTTGGCATTATGAATGGTATTATGCGACTTTTATTATATTTATCAAGCTTCCAATGAGTTAGACTCATAAAATAATGCTCAAACATTGTTCATTTTTCATTTTTGATATGAAATAGTAGGGCAAATAAAGGTGGTACCAATGACATTAACTGGATTTCCACACTATGGTACTTTTGAAAGACTAGTTCTGCATACATATTTTCAGTAATTTAGAAAACAAAGAAGAGGATTGAGTTAGTTCATTTTAATAATAGTGCTATGTCATGTGGTCCATCATTTGGAAATTATAAGGTGCTATTATCCTCATTCTATACAACATATAGATTAAAGGTCTGTTTTGCAGTTCTTAGGAAAAGTGAAACTCGTCTTCTGAAATATTCATCCAACACTGACCAAATCGTATTCTCTTCCTTTAGACGAACAGATTGTCCAGATTCAACCATACGAGAGACTTGAATCCTTGCTAAAATAACAAATTTAATGATGGCCCAAGTCTTTTGGGCCCTTGAATTCATAACCATACTCATGTAATCCACAAGTGCCCAAGTATGTTTTTGCACTGTGGGCATGTGGGAGGAAGGTATGTTCATTTTCATTCACACATAAACAAGAACATGCAGGACTATTAGTCATGTTCCCCGTGTCTCCGAGATGATGGCGATGATCAAATCGAGTCCTGTGCCTCTGCTCACACAGCCCAGCTTGTGCATGCTGACAGTAACCTCCCACAGTACACTCCCAGCCCAAGGTGACGCTCACGCTCACACACACACACACACACCACACAGACACACACAAGCCTGAGGTGACACAGATGACAGCTTAATTCTGAGTGAGTCAGCTTTAGTGTGCCCTTGCCCAGACATGAGAAGGAGGCGGTGTGTCCTCCCTCATTGTGTGCGAGCGTGTGTGTGTGTGTGTGTGTGTGTGTATGTGTATGTGTATTTGTTCCCTCTTTTGGGATCTTTTCTGGCATAAACACTGACCTTGTCAGCAGTTGTCCTCATGCAGACCTGGTCCTAAGGGGGCAGGAGCTTATTGCTGTGGAACTGGTAAAGTGTGGGGCTAAGATTTGAATAATGGTTTGTCATGAATTGGTTAGAATTAAAGGGCTACTTCTCTGATTAGCATTTAGCTTTGTATTACTAGAATAGGGCTAGTACTTTTGGGAAATAACGCTTCCCAACCTCAGGTTGCCCTGAGTCGAGAAAAATCTTCATTATTTTTGTTGTTACGTGCCCACCACCTTGAAACTGCAACGCTGATTCCGCCCTTTTTAGGCGGGACCTCATTCCCAGAATGTAAACCGTGTCCGCCTTCTTTGCTAACAGTTATGCTAACAGGACCAACTGTCACTGGTGGGCACGTAACAAAGAAAAAACTGAAGATATTTCTCAACTCAGGGCAAATTTAACTCGGTGAAGTATTCCTTTAGGGGTTACACTTGTATGTCCAAATGTGTATAAATTAGTACACAGTCCAGAGAAAGATAGCTGCGCAAAGTGCTAGCAGGTGGAAGCAGACAGAAGGTGCAAAGGTGAAGAAGATCTTTGCACAGAAGAAAATAGATAAAGAGAGGGAGCCAAGCAGCGTGTGACCTTGAAACACTCGCTCAAGTCCATGTGTGTGCTTTCAGTGCTCAGAAGTAGCCAGCGGGCGACAATTAATAAACCCCTCATCTCACAGTCTGTGAATGCGCACGGTGCGGCTGAGAACAACGAACAATGTCATCCGAGACTTATCTTTTTTTCTCCCACAATCCTCCTTGGTTTCAATGTTTCACAGCCATAAAGAAATAAGAGGTGACGTAAACCTCCATCTGGTCGCCATGTGGCAAAAAGTCATCACTGCTGAAAGCCCCACTGGTCGGACATGTTAGATATTGTCATAGGGTGACTTGTGACTTACAGCAGACGGGGTATTTTTCATGATCAGTAATTAACAAAATAACCTTTCAGCATAATGTGAAACAAGCGCTCTGCTTAAAGCCTTACAACTGATTTTTACTCCTTCTCCTCTCCTTTTTTGTTTAAACAAATCATGCATTCTGCTTCTATGCCTGTCATCCACTTAGAGCAAGCTACCTGAGAGGTTTATAAACACCAATGGCTTCATTTTTGTTCTGAGAAAAGACAAGAAAAAAAAAAATGCATTGGAGCCGAGCAAGCAAAAACGGAGAATAGCTCAGGACAGAAATCTAATTTGCTCAAGAAAAAAAAAGAAAATAGGATATTTAAGCACAACTTCCACAGCTTTAACTCAAACATGCAGCAAAAGAGAAACCGATCCACCAATGAAATGTCTGCTGAAACAAAAACGAGTGTGGTTGCCAATTTAAAAAAGATTTTATAAAGATTATTACTGTGGTGAACTGTAATGCACAAACGTACCCTTTTCTGCTAAATGCCATGTTTGACATTGCACAATAACCATTACACAGGTACCTCTTTGTGGTCTGACCTGCCATTTAAACCCACGCGGCCCTTATTTTGTCAAGCACTTCCAAAGCTGCGTCACGTAATGACATGTGATACGGCTGCAGCTGGACTTCTACGCCTCTCCATCTCGGATTCTCTCTGAGGGACAGCATATTTTATGCCTCAGCAGATCGCAGAATTTCTATTTCATTGACTAAGAACAAAAAAAAAACAAGACAACACACTGCGACAGCACCACATGATCAAAGCTCATTAAATTGCTTTTGATTAACACGAAGGAACTCAGTGAACTCTAAAAGCCACTTCAAACAAAATCAGTCAGAGTCAAAATCGTGTCAGTAAACCATGCTTTCTGCGACCATTCAGGAATTGTTGCATGCTGCAAAACACAGCTTACAATGCTGAGAAGTATGCATGTTTTCTGATTTAAATGTGGAAGTATTGTGTTCTCATTTCATTTAGAGTTATTTATAATCATAAGATTTTTTGATTACACTGTTAAAAAATCACTATAAAATCAATATTGTGAATCTTTATAGTCAGACTGTATTAAATTCATCTCCTCCGAAGCAAATTAAATTGCAAGTTTGACACGCGTGATGTTGGCGAGCGCGGCTTTGAAGGTTTATCTCCGGGCCAGCACTAAAGCTCCACGTAAATGATAGTGCTTTGTAAGCACTTGTGTCAAAACTATTAACATTTATGAATCAGTTTAGTGCAGTTAAAAAGAAAAGAGTGCGAAAGACCAAACCAGTGTGTGGCATCAGTTGGTGAGTTGTGCATGCTTATGGCTTATGGCTGCAATCTTTCAGCTTTCACAATATCAAAAAGGACAATTTTCCCGCTGAATAGCAGGAAAATTGAAGCCGCTGATTGACCGGCAGCCTCGGTGGATGAATGAGGCATGTCATTGCTTTTAGAGTCTCTTTTCACTTGCACAATTATATAGTTTTTATATATATATTTCATACTTAAAATGTATGCTTCCTCTCTATATTAAGCAAAAGAGCATGACTGTAAAGTTTTCCCTGTGAAGAATGTTTTTTTAGCAGTGACGGCTGGTTGTGTTTCTCTTCTTATTGGATTGTGTAATATTGGATCCAATGAGTCATATTCTAACTTTGGTGTCAGCGAATGAATGTTTTAATCAAATCCCTTGACTATTTCGGGTTTTCCACCACCTTACATGAAGTCCAGTTGAGTCAAATTACTCATGTTGTGTTGAAAAAAAACACATTGCTTTAATGATTAAAGGAAATCAACACTGGATGCAATGGGGGAAATGGAAGTCCTACAGCCTGAGGGTATACAATGTAAAATCCCCCTTCTCTGTTTGACGTGTCCAGAATACAGTGACAGGGAGACACCCGGAAGACATCCTAATGAGGCATCCAAACCTCCTCAACTGGCTTCTTTTAATGCAAAGGAGCAGCAGCTCCAGCCTAAGGTGTCCAGTCGGACACAGGATCAGCCTGACCTTGTCCCTATGGGCCAGCAGCTATGGAATGCAACAGAATCAACACAGTGGATCAGTATTGGCAACAATAATGGGCGAAACATCAGTATCCATGGTTGCAGTTTGTTTGTCAGATGTTGTTGTTTTTTTTTTTCTTTTCATCAGTCTTTCCGATGTCAGATATGTTTATTTAGACACCGTCAACCGGCGGCTAAGACTTGACTGCTGCATTCAAAAATGGATTTATGCTACCCAATGGACTCTGAGCAGTGATGTGGACGGATTATAAATTTGGAGAAAGACTGCACTGCTATTGAGTTCGTACTTGGTATCAGGTGATGCCCCGATGGAATCTTTGACATGTCAGAAAAACTTAGCAACGCATTCCCTACCAGACTCCAACATGCCAATCTCATTTTGGTCGGAGCTTATATTGAACGTGGAGTACAACAGCATCAATACATCTGTTCCTCTCAACCTCCAGCAGGCCCTCAAATGAGAACAAGACTCTCAGATAATCAAACTGCTTCAACTTAAAACAATTGCAAGAGAGGTACCCAACATGCGGTCATCAAAACATAATGTAAAATTTCATCAGGACTTTATGACTACTATATATACGCTGAAATAAAATAAATCTAATCAAATAGAAATGTTTTTTTTGTTCTCCTTAATGTGATCTGTATATATAAAACAACAACGCCTGCCCTTTTCATATCAGCAAAAATAAACACAGATATATATGACTTGAGTGAAAGACTAAGATATTGACTTTAGCCAAACCTGGAGAAGGCAGGGCTTTCTAACATGGTTTATACGACACGTAGCTCCCCAAATGAAAACTGCAGCTCTAACAGTGCAAGTTTGTCCGGGAGCAAGGGCTTGTCATGATGTGTAATCCACAGGAATCAAGCAGATGTGAAGGCATCTGTCAAAGCCACACCAAGACACACTCAGACCCATTATGATGCTGCCTCAGAAACTCAGTCGTATAGATGCACACACAGGCAGACTGCATATTAGGGCATATAACTTATTCATAACACTGTCATTATCCCTTTAATCTCGTTTCATAGAGTCATCTCGAGTCCCATTTGCCTCCCCCCAAAAAAGCCCCAGCCTCCCAAAGGTTAAAGCCACTTTAAATTATCCCGTGATAAAGACAGACCTTCAGTGGTCGACGGAGTTCGGCGATGACACTATTTTCTCAGCGGTGAACCGCCCAACCCCGACTGTTCTGGCTTGTATCACGCACTGTTTCACAATGTATCATTTTGAGTCACATCACGACAAATGTCAGTCCAAATATCATCCATCACATTAGCACCAAAGTGTGATGACATGATCACAGTGTGGAATTTAGTCAGGGATGCCATTACTGGGACAGACAAATTTACATCTCACATCCAACTGAAGAGTTTATAGTACGACTGCATTTATTCCCGACCGAGATGTGTTATGGGTTCACATTTACATGTAAAGACCACTGTGATACAATGCTTATAACTCATCACTGGTATCAGAGAAGGGGAGGGATTTTTCTGTAAACTATAAGGATTGGTATCAAGAACCAGTACTTCATTGGAACCAGAAGCTTGTTGGTCATTATATATAAAAAGTATCAATGAGTTACTAGACAAACTGCCACAATCAATATTTATTTCACAATTATTTTAACTTTGCTTTCAAACACTTTGGTCCCCCTAGTGGTCATAAATCTGCCAACATCAGGTGATGAAATCGTGCTGCATTATTTACTACAAGCACTCGAAGAAGAGTGAGAGGTGTATGCTTTCTCACAACTTTCCACAAAATCATATACAAGTATCAGTTAAGGATGAGCCAATATGATATTTGGTATATCAGTGTTGAGCCGACACTGGTCAAAAATCACTGGATCGGATATCAAAAAAAAAAGATTATCATACGTACAATCGGATATAATCCAAAACCCCTACGTATCACATAAATGCTTCACCAAGCACAGGCTGTAAACAGTAAATGTGCATCACTATCGTCACGTAACCAGAATGTGAGTGAGGAACAAATCTGCCACAGTGTTATGATGCAAGTGATATTTTAAGATTAAAAGGCAACTGAGTGTAATACTGCATCAGACCATTGTGAAAACCTCACAATTTGCATTTTGACAGACACGCAGAGATTCACAGGCATCACCTGCAACAGGCTCCTATTGGACCATCTGTCCATCACACTGGTGTTCAATCATTTACCATCTATTTCCCTCTACAGTAAAATGAGACCACAATGTTCAAACATGACTGAAGTGATTGAGACAATTAAATCTTCAAATATTTACTCATGTTATAAACAACTGAGAATAAGAAGCACAAATTCCCATAAACTTTCATTCGAATAAGTATCTTTTTGCAACCAGAGAAGTTGCCCCCTGGTGGCTTTTCAAACCAAATGGCTATATTAAAAACTAATATCATTTATTAGTTTTAGTGATTAGTGATTTTGTGTTTCCATTAGCGATGATAGTACCTGGTAACTGTGTGGCCAGAGTATTGAACTAATCCTTTTAATTAACTGATTTTAATGATTCAGTACACTGAAAACAACTGCTTCTCACTAGTTTGTGTGTGTCGCGTGTGAAACAACGTCACGGCAGTTTCATGCAGTGATGACTCCGCCCACTTTGAGAAGGTGCTACCGTATATTGTAATGGAAAACCAACCAAACTGTGTTGAGGCGAGTCGAGTTAAGCTGGGAACATGTAGTGGAAACACTTGCATAACAGTATCAATAAGTATTGGTATCAATAACCAGTATCAGGCTCAACAAAATCCTAACAATTCCGAAGTAACCAGCACTAGTATGTTACTTACTGATACAGTTGTTAACTTGCTTGTTGAGTTGGAATATCATGATTGTTTTCCTGATTCAACCATTTGGGCACATGTGGTATAAATGACACAAATAGATATTAACTGTGCATGACGTACAAAATCTGCAGTGAACATCCAAATTGTAGCACAAACAGTTTAATAAAATGACACAATTAATATTAGACAACAGTGTAAATGGGAGGACAAAAGGGGACAAGTAAGTGTGCCAGGCAAACTCAGTCCAAAATCAATTTAAGTGTTTTCTGGCAACACAACGTCTGTATGTGATTAAAGCAGAGCTGGAATGACTACTTGAACACCTGCAAGTCAAGAGTTGCCAAAATTAGAGTAATTCAGACTCATAAGAGAATGTTTATTCTCCATAAATCTTCTCTACAATGCTGATTTGAATGTGTAATAATATTGTATCACGTTGGCAAATGAAAACATACTTATCTCGTCAAGTCCTTGTGTATTATTGAGTCTAAGAATAGTATTGCACAAGCATCACATTTACTAAATGATTTGTTTCTGTAAATATATAAAGTGATCTGCATTGTGCTTTGTTGTTGAAGATAATGAGGCTAATTTCCAGTACTACTAAATATGAAAATGCTAAGAAAAACACAAATTAAGCATGATGAGCTTTTAAAATGGGGGCAAATTGTATTAACTTTTTAAATAGGCCACAGTAATATCTTTATCTTTACATTACCATAATCAGGTTATTTTTTTTAGTGCTTTGTCTTGACAAAAATATACTTTATGAGACCCACAGTTGCTCTGTTTTTATGCCGTGGTTGAATAACAGATGAAAAACGAGTTGAGAAAATGGATTGTCCTTCCAGCTTTTATCAGTCTTTTCTGCAGGAAATGGCCAGTGAATCCCATAAAGCAGTATTGGCCCTGTGCCGATGCAAATAAGCCAGAAAGACACCATTATTTTCTTCTGAATGGCCCTCCACCTAAAATATCTGTCCTGAGAGGCAGAGTCTGCGTCCTCATAAACAGTCTGGGAGTCAGCTGATATCCTGTCAAGAGCAGCGGCCAGGCACAAAATGAAAACACATTACAGCACATCTTCATGTCGCACGGCCTAAAATGACTACAGCTACTGTGAAGTGAATATTTGGTTTGAAATGTACGAGTGCAATTCATGCGGGTTTTGGCGGCGAGACAAAGCTGGGGGTGGGGGTGGGGTGAGCGGGTGAGATATGACTTTCAAATCCAAATAGAATATTTCATCACCAGTGAGGATATCAAATTGGGGGGAGGGGGGAGCATGTCAACATTTCTGTGCTGAAAGAATACTTATACCTCCCTTTGACAAAGAGAATACGCAGTCGGTTCCCTCGGCATAACATTATCAGAGGCACTTCATGCTTTCCTCGAGACGGACTGATCACAGGTATTTCCTCAAGACATATTAATCACTGTAGCCCAAAAGCAGCTTTTCAAAAGTCACTTTTTGAATAGTCAGCTCTCAACAATTCGACCCAGAGGAGACGGACCCACAGCGAAAACTACAGCGATCACACTTTTCCCAATAAAACTGAACAATGCTTTCTGTCGTACTGTATCGTCCGCACTGGCCAAAGGTTTTATGGTCCTCTTGTCACACAGGACCAAAGATGGCGGCACAGATGATCAAGCTGTCTGTGTCTTTGAAGCTCTTGTTAAGGTATTAGTTTGCACATAATAAGTCAGATCAAAACCTTTGGGGGTTATGTTTGGGGTGCCACAGGGTTTAGTACACGGACCATTGCTGTTCATATTAATGTTTGGTTTTGCTGAGGATACTGCTATAATCTTTGTAAAGGGGAATATCAAAAACAGTGGAGAAATAATCGCGGACAATTAAAAACATTTGGATGCCAATACCTATGTTTTCACCTTGGAAATCTGAATTAATTAAGTTAAAACTTGATACAGAGCATGAAAATAATTTCTTAGGGGGGATAATTGGCTTAAAAAAAGAAGGTTGAAATCACATATAAACCATGTCAAAGCCAAAATGGATACACCCTACATCTCTTTTGGTTTATTACTGAGAGACAAGGTTTGTGTCTTTTTTGTCACTGTGCTTATTTTAATCCTGTGACATTTATCTAGCAGTCAAACATGATTACTGACCACTGGAGAATGCCTGAATAAAGGCATAACGCAAAACCACACATACACACGCTCATACACAGTATGAGACTGACACTAATGTGGTCTAATTATGCCTGTGTACCAGGTTCCCTGCAGCAAGCTGCAGAGGCGTGATGAGAATAGTTCCCCTCATAGCGCCGTGCATGCATCCGTGTGTTTGTGCAGAGTGAGTGAGAGAGTGAGCGGATACTCCCTCACTGCAGAGAGGCCATAAAGAGCCTGACAAGTCAGAGTGTGTGTGCAAGAGTGAGTTTCCCTAGATCACACCACGGGACCTTTTCTTTTATCTTGTTACAATACTGCTGCGAAAAGTGCCTTCAATTTATTTGAAACGTTGAGGCAAAGAAAACGATATTTCAACAAAGAAAAGAAACTAAATGGGCGACATAATATCGCGGGATCGCGTAAAGGTAAATAAAGACTGGACTTCATGCTGTTTTCGGTGTCATTTAAAGGTCCAGTGTGTAACTGCCTTTCACGTGTTCATGTGTTCATACCAGAGGCCTGTAAAAGGGGATGAGATGCAAATCAGCGCTCACTGTTTTTTTTTTTTTTTGGTTTGAATTTTACCCACCTGTCTGCTGTAGTCAGACTAGCCGTAGGCAGCACCAGAAGTAATCTTTCTTTAATGGTCCTCAACAGGCAGAGAAACATCAACATAACAGCTGCCCTCTCTGTGAACCTGTAATCACAACAATATGGAGAGTGCAAAAAGCTAGTGTTAGTGTTCGCATGCGCCACACTATATATTTAATCTGAACAGCACATCATCAGTACAGACCAAAATATTACAATTAAAACAAAGGCGACGTCAACGAATATCAGGGGATATTCAACAGTCAACATGCAAACAATGTAATGACAAAGAAAACTGTACATTATTTTTTATGAAAAGTGGATTCATACTGTTCATAACTGTGATGACAGTTAAGAACATGTGTAAATGTAACATGTGCAGTAGAATTCAATGTCTGGAAGAAAGGAGAAAGGAGGAGGGGATGCTGACTGTTGCATCAAGGTGGCTGTGGTTTACCCCTGTTGCCCCAAAGTGATTTACATGCTTAAAAAAATAAACAAAGCAATAAAATGCGATAAGTAAAGTCACCGAATAAAATGAGTAAAAACACAGTTATGTGAACAGCACAAAAAAATACGGAAGATACAATAAGACCCAATGAAATAGGAATAATATTAAAGAAAAATCAGAAAGCCAAAGCAAATAAATGGGTTTTTAGAAGAGACACAATGGCATCGTGTTTTTGCAAAGGTTTAAAAACAGTCTTGTATAAAGTACTTGAAAGTATCTTACCAGAAAATGACTGTGGCAGAATTAAGGTCACCTTTTAGAATATTACTTAAAGTACCTGACATTTACTGTACTTAAGAATCAAAAGTAATTTTCTGATATAAAATGTACTTGGGTTAGGGTTAAGTATTAGAAGTAAACATATTTAAACAAAGTGAGCAATTACAATTTTGAATATGACATTTATTGTGGCTTCTTAACAATAAAAGCATAATAGGTACAGACGAACAACTTCAAACTCTCTCTCTCTCAACCTCCCTATGTCTGCTTGTATTCAACTAGCGACAACAAACAGGCATTATGTCATCAACTCAACTTTTATTTTGTAGTAACCAAGATGGTTAAGGGAAATGTTTTAGTGTAAAAGTTGCCAGAAATATAAATAACCAAGTAAAGTACAGATATGTGAAAATTCTACTTAAGTACAGTAACAAAGTATTTGTACTTTGTTACATTACAACACTGTTTAAAAACAAGTAATACAAATTTGAAGTGGATCCTGTTGGTGACAGGAAGCCATTGTAGAAGTGTAGCCAGAAAAAGAGTGATTTGATCAAATGGTCTTGTCTCTGTCAACATGCTCATTTTGGAGCAGCTGAAGACGGTGAAGAGACTACTGATCTATGTATAAATCATTGCAGTACTCCAATCGTGACTTTTTTATTTTCTTTATTCCTTTTGTGAAAGACAAGTTTTTAACCTTCCATAGAATCCTCTGCTTTTAACGACTGAGCTGATCTGTTTATCCATTGCCTATGAACACGGAGGAGCGACTAAAAGGCGAGAGGACCAAGGACAGTTTCAACACCATTTAAAAGGTCCACAACTTTACCAAAGAAAATTCTTTCAGCTATCTTTCTGTTGAAACTTTTTGTTGAAACTTTTTGAATCCATCCAAGAATGAATATCTTGGAGACGGCAATACTTTATGATTGAACTGAATCCTTTTTAGATGTTGGAGGATATTTCTAAACATTGTCAACAAAACTATTTTATTTTATTTTATTTTATTTATACAATTAAATATTTTCAAAACTCTCAGTTTTCAAAGAGAAGAGGAGTATTACGTAATACTTCCAAGAGATGAATGACTGGGTGTTTTGAGGGGACTTGCGTAATATCACCCAGCAGGTACAGCTGATGGAGCTGGTGAGACTCTGCAGCGCAAGATACTGGAAACTGCACTTGTTAAACGACACGGCTTTACTTTGCCTCCTGCTGATCATTGCTATAGCTTTTGATTTCACTGATTTAAACGCTGCGTGTCTGGCTGATTAAACTGCTACAGGGAGTTTAAACTTGTTTGCCTACAAAGAAATAATACCACACACACGTATATACTGTATGTATATATATATATATATATATATATATATATATATATGTATATATATATATATATATATATATATATTTATTTATTTTTTTCAATAGTTGGTTTATCATTAAATATATACTCTTGGAAAAGCGGTGAAGTGAGATGAATAAATCTTTAAATAGTAAAGGAAACACACTGTTCTTTGTGGTGGACTGGAGAACATTTAAATTCATGAGTATTGTACTTGCAGGCTCTGGCGCAGGTGTGGATTACCACCCAAAACTGCAAGGTAAGGCCATGGTGTTGCAGCTTATATGTGTGTGTGTGTCTTGAATTTTTCCAGTGCTTTATTTATGTATCTATTTATTTATGTTTTTATTTAAGAAAGACAGCCTCTCTCAGTATCTCTATCACTAGATTCATTCTGTGCCGAGTCTCTATGAAAAGCACCCACTCCATTTCACCTCACGTCACCCCTGGCGCCCTGATCAGCTGACCTTATCTCTCCCTTCAAGTCTCTGATTTTAGCCACCCGTGAACGCCAGAGCGTTCGCATTCGTCTTCCGAGTTTGCACCCGAAGCGTCTCCCAGCGCTTCAAAAGTAACCATCAAATACAGCATTTTGACCGGGTCATGGAAAAGTTACAACCCTGCAGGGGTGAATGTTTTCACAGTGGTAATGATTCACGCTGAGTGGATTATCACACATAGAGGAAATGTGGCATTTTAACTCATTTCAATTGATTGCCGTGTCAAAGCACTAATGAGAAAATGTAGTGATCGCAGATATTTGAGGGAAAGCGACTCAACCTTGTCCCACTATCAGGCATGTTTTTGTTTTCAAGTCAGACATCAAAGAGCATTTTTTAAAATGAGGGAGATTAACCTCAGATAACCACTGACAACCTCATTTATCCTGCCTGTGTCTGGCATAAAATGTGTGTTTTCACAGGAGAAAGCTGAAGTGCTGCTTAGGAATTCATGTCACTCTGGTTCTCCTTTGGAAAGAGTGAGGGAGCAGAGGAGGAGGAGGAGGAAGCACCCACACATTTTGAACTTCATATTCCCCACCACATTGACTCCAAGACCACGACGCATAAAGATGTGATGTAATGCCACTGATATTTGTAGTCGAAGGCAGGGTAGAAGAGGACAATGATGAGGTTCCACTCAGCCACGATGAATAACAGAGGAGAGGACTTGGCTCTGTGAATGAAAGACCTTCATTTGAACTGCAGACCTCGGAGAGATGACTTGCAGATGAGATGCCATTTACGAGAAAAAAAAACAAGCTCTTGTGCACTAATAAATCACCGCGTAATGACTGAAAAAAAAATCAAGCCAAAGCAGCAATTTGTGATAATAACAAGAGAATGAAAATGTCTCCACATATATTAAACAAGATGTCCATTAACTTTAACATCAATTTGTTTCTTATTTAATGAAGTAATTAATGTCTTGTGTCAGCAGCAGTGGCACTGACACATGGGGATGTCAACAGATGACACACTGAACTGATGTTGATACATCGTCTGCCCTGTACTGCACTTCTTCAAACAAAAAACAATAGATTTGGAAAATGGTGCACAATGGACAGCGCATGCACAAACTGAATTTACGCCGCACCAGTAGGTGGAGTATTAAGCCCCGCTCAACAAGCAGCAAAACCCTTTCGACAACAGAAGAAGTAGTCCCCAAAGATAGTCATCCGAGCTTCGACCTGGTGACCCTGGACCCGGCTGACACCCCGAAACCTCTGCGCGATGGGCCTTTTAGCTGATGAGCCGAGAGAGCTGTAGCATCGTTCTCTTCTTCTTTGGTAGGAATGCGTCCTAATCCCTGCGTCCAGACTTGTACCACCACCCGATGGTGAAGTCAGATACTACAGGACACTGATGCACGAGTATGCCAGGGCCTCGACACAATATTATTGTCTTAATCCGCCTAAAATTGGACTTTTAACTTGCATGAGTGTCGACAACATTCAGATTGGTCAGATGGTGGCAACTGGTGAAAACAGAGAAGCAATTTATGCGCATTAAAAGTATACTTTCGCAAAATCTAGTATTAATAATGTGAAAGCCTAAACAAATGTGGACACAGCACACTCGACATGCTTCCACCCATGAAGGTACAGCAATAAGAACTGATAAAGCAGACTGTACATGAATTGTCTTTTATCAAATACAAGTGGACATGTGATCTATTGGTTGAATACATATCTTGATGATAGCCACTTCAGTCTCAACTTGAAATGTCACTAAAAAGGCAAATAGTGAACAAAATAAGCAAGCTTTTCCCGAAGATGCTCATTTTTTTGTTGGTTTTTTTTACTATCCCAACCAGTCACTGTTGCAGTAAAAGAGAAATGCACCAGACTGCCATAGAATCATTTGGGGAAACGGTAGAAGAACCACATTTGAGGTGATTGACTGATTCAAATAGGAAAATGTAAAAATTTCGGACAGAATGACAGGCCATTTCACACCAGGTGATGTGCTGAAATTATGTCCCCGTTTTATTTTAGTGCCAACACATCTTTCTCGAGTACAATTTCTGTCTGCCTGTGTCAGGCAACGTTTGCGTCACTGTGTTCACACACACACACACACACACAAAAAAAGAAATCTAACGCAACAAAACATAAGAAGCACTTATTGTAGCGTATTGAGAAATGCAGCTCATGCCTTTGACTAAGTGACCTGCAAGAAAATCACATTCTATTTGGCTCATTATACACATACTTGTACGTAAATTTGTTCTGACCTCAAATGATTCAGCGGGAATAAAACTGCTCCACGCTGATTTGTAATGTCCTTCGGATTTGTTCCAGTATTTCTCAGTTGTACTCGATCTGAGCGTGAAGATCTGAGGGAGGCAGCATGGTGAGAGGTTGCCCTGGATGATACTAAATGTGGTCTGTTGGACACATCTTTAAAAAAAAACAACAATGAGTGCATTGTGCAGCCAAGTACTGTGAAGATTTTTTTTTTTTTACAGCTAAATTAAAAAAGTTGTGAGTGTTAAGAGGTTCAGCTCTCAGCACCGCGGACATAATGGCGACAGAGAGACAATGACGGTATAATTAATACATATGCGTATATGCGTGTATTTGTGCAAAACAGGCTTTGTATATTTCATGGTGGGCAAGACGAATCGGCATGAACTCTTTTTACCTGAGTGAAGGGCACATGACTGAACACTCGCCAAGGCCACATATTTTAAATGCTAGTTCATAAAAGCACAAAAGGCACAAAGATGCACCTGGAAAAAAAATCTTTGCGACGAGATCTGCGAGGCATTAGCTGTGAAAGCTGTGTTCTAACATGTGTGCACATGGTTTTTTTTTTTACCTCCCACAGTCCAAAAATCCTGCAGATTTGGGGATTAGGCAAATTGGACACTCAAAAATTGACCGTGCGTGTGAGAATGGATGGTTGTTTGTTTCTATGTGGCCCTGCGATGGACAGGCGACCTGTCCAGGGTGTGCCCTGCTTTTCACCCTATGTCAGCTGGGATTGGCACCAGTGCACAACCCTCGTGTGGAGGGAAAAAGTGGTGGATGAAAGGATGGACGATTGAATGGCATGTCAAACACTGGAAAAACAAAAAAAATACACAAAAAAAAATAACTAGGGCTGTCGAACGGTAAAATTATTTAATGCAGTTAACGCAAGCTTGTTTACTTCTGGTGTGCGCCGACCTCAGACACGAAAGCCAGAAATTATCCGCGCGAAACGGTCACTCGCCTGCCGTCAGTCAGATAGGAGCGACTGAGACTGTAGCGGAAGATGGAGAGAGGTGAGGCATTGACGGGCGCAAGGTTTCATTTTAAGAAGCTGAGCGACGGAACCGTTGATACAACAAAAGTTACCTGTGTGTCACGGCACAATTTATTGACAGTGACTGGAAGTTGCGATCCTTTGCCGCAAATGTCAAAAGTAAGGTGCGACTAATTGCTGAGACCTGCCCAGAGGAATTCCTCCACATCACCAACAAGTGGAAAGTAAGTGGCAAACTAACCACTCTAGGCACCAATAGTGCCCATAATATGCTGGCAGCTGCCAAGAGACATCTATTTGGACACCTACACTGCGTGGCTGACTGTGTTTTCTCTGTCTCTCTAACTTTATCATAACAAATGTGAACGTCTGAGGACATTCTTAGGTGTTTTTTGTTGTTGTAAAGTTAACGCGTGTTCTTGTTGCATCAGCATGACCTCTGTCTTCGATAAGAAGCACGGCCAAACGCGATTTAGTTCTTCTGCAATGTGTTTTTCCCGTGTCCATCTTCATTCAACGGTGAAAACACGCGCATATTCTCGAAGCAGCAGTAGCAACGACGAGCACATTTCAAAATGTGAGATTAGTTAGTTAACTTTATTTTTAATCTCTTGACAACCCTAAAAATAACAAACTGATGATAGTGACGTGACACATTGTCACGTCCTACAAAGTCTTGATAAATGCGTGAAGTGCCTTTAAGCATTTCCTCCTACTTTAATGGATTTGGTTGCTGGTCTATACCTGGAGAGTAGTCAAAATGGATTTCCTTTCACATTCTAGCAAGCTGGCTAGTCGTCATGCAAATTAGGAAGAGATTCCTCCTGCACAGAGCCGTGGGAGTGGACCATGCACACTCAGTGTTCCAATACTAAACTGCATTCATCTTAATGAAAACTGTCGTGTTAAAAAAAAAAAAAAAAGAAAAAAAGGGCATTAAAGTAACTCTTTGCAAGGAGTAGGGATATGTCATTTACCACACGTGGTCCTAGCAATGATGCCCACTCGCTGTTCAGTAGAATAGAGTTAATATGCGACTTCCATGCATGCATAATATGCAAAAGCTGTGCAAATGGTTGAACATAGTTGAATATAATGAGGCTGGATCACTAAAGGGAGACTCAGAAGGGGAAATAAATAAATAAAGCATTAATATAGAGTTGATTGTACAGTAGAATCTGCATGAATGTGGATGTTTCTGGGCTGTGATAGCCACAAGAAGTTGTTTGCTGCGTCGCAGTGGAGGAGAGAACACAAGCGACTAACAGAGTATCACCTGAGAGGCTGACGGAGGCGTTTGTTTGTTATGTGGAAGAAGCAATTAAAAGTGACTGCACTGTAAATGGACAAAATGAGTTCGACACTATCTGCATTGTTTTAGATGAATTGTGTGTGTGGAAAAAAAAAAAAAACACTTTGTATTTAACTTACACCTCAGCTGCAACCAAAGCAAAGAGCATGACTGTGTGCGAAATTATAGTCTACAGTCCCTGCTCTCATGAGATGATTGGTAATATTTGAAGTTTGGATTCCGATGCCTCATCCGTCTGTAATTATGATACAAAAGTTATTGCCTTCTCTGAAATTTTGCAACTAGAGAAGTTAATTCGAAAAAACATGCGGTGCAGCGTTTCGGTTTTGAATTTGAGATCATCAGGAGTTCAGTCTTGTGGAAGTGTGTTCCAGAATTATCGATGAGGCAGATTAGTGATGCGAATGCTGATCTTTGTGGTATTTCTGTTAGATGGATAGTGGGAGAGCTTTGATATCATGTGTTCTGTTTTTTTTATTCTCAACATCGTACATCGTGCATATGGTGTTATAAATAAAACTACCCCCCCCCGTGTGAGTGCTATCTACTTTTTCCATGGCAGTCAGATGTGTCCTATAAAAGTACTAAATCATAATGTATTTAATATTCTTTTATTTTATACTTAAAACCGCTTGCCCCTGACAGACTGCAGTTAAAAATGGACATAATCTTCTGGTTTGAAAAGTGATGCAGAGGAAGTAGGACAAAATCAGCAGCTAGCCACCAGGGGGCAACTCTGCTGGTTGCCAAAAATAATCCAGTTTGAATGGAAATCCATAGGAAAATTAGCTCCTACTCCTTCACACTTCATTCAAAACATCATTAAACATTTTTCCTGAGGAGTTAATGATCTCAATCACTAGTTTCAGTTCTTCTATAATAGAAAACAATGTCAATTTGTTAAATGATGGTTCCGTTTAGAGGGAAACAGATGATAAAATATACGGCACATACGATGAGACACCAGTGTGACTGAAAACGGCAATTGTTGCACGTGACGTCTGTGAACTTGTGGTTTCTGTTTCATGTTGGAATCTCAAATATCCAGTCCGTCCATTTTTATAGACAATCTATGATTGTTCCTTTCTATTTTCCATGAAGAAGCCATCTATGTACAACAGAACTAATAAAACTGCATTTGGGTATGTAGTATTTTGCCAGAAGGAAAGCAATTGCAGGAGGACAGGTTGATGGCTGGTCTCCACTGACTTTACTAACGCAGTTGCCATAGCCACATGTGGCTTATTTTGAAAATAATTTGAAAATCTATGAAAATATTCGTTTTTTGTAATTAAAAGTAACCCCGGGTAGTCTATAATCCTCTAGGATGTTGCCTTGTGAGAGCAAGGTCTATGTTGCATAGGGGAAGGAATGATTTAAGTGGCACATTAATCGCAATCAAATCTGAATATGTAATTTGCAGTACTGCTGGAGGGAAATGTCAGGTGAACGACTAATCCCTTTGGCGTTCATTCTATCAGAACTATGAATTAAACACGTTGTCCAGTGGGTCTCTATGTAACTCCACCTGGAGCTTGTACCTTTAAAACAAATGGGAGAAAGTCATAGACCCTAAAGACTTAATTAACGGCACTAAATGTAACCGCTTCACAAATAAATTGCATTTTCTTCCTCACAACAACAACAAAGTGAGTTAATTCCCCTAGTGTTTGTTCTGGCCTGCAAGCAGCACCATACGGTGATGGGAAAACTCTGAGAAGTGTGGTTTTTGGGCATCGAGCAATCAATGCAAAAACATTCCAATTAATTTTCGAATCACTTATTTCCATAGATTTGTGCGCTTCCTGCCTGTCCCGGTCGCATTTCTCCCTTGCTATCGTCTGTTGTGTTTTTGTTTTTCCCCCCGCCGGAACAACAGTGCAGCAGATTACCAAACAGACTGCATTGATTGCTGGGACTAATTGAAAGGAAAGCATCCCCGGTGTGGAGTGCATCTGCTTGCCTGTGCAGAAACTGGCATCTGTGCCCTATACCTCACCTCATCAGGCAAAGGCGCCAAGAAACGTTTCTGCCGCCGACCACTTAACTCAGTGCTCAATCACACTTTGGGAAGACTCCTTTCAGAGGAGGCGACAGAGCAGACAGATGATGTGGGTGAAAAAGAAAAAAAAACGCACCCCACCCTCCCCGCTCCACCCTCAGAGAGACCACGCGGGAAATCATCTACGAAGATAGATGGAAATTCAGCAGAGCAGTTGATGCACTGCTCCGTTTGGCTGGGACAAGATCTGAGGGACTATGAAACACTTGTCAAGGAGGGAGTAGAAGGAAAATGAGGCCGCTGCCGCTGCCGCGACCACTTTGTGTTTGCTACACTGGCACTGATTGAGAAGCACCATTTAGCAAATAGGCATTTTGCGGGCGTTCTCGATTCCTCGAAAACGCCGTGTTTGGACTGGAAATGATCGGAGTATCAGCGGAGGACAAACAACCCCCGTCACCCATCAAGTGCCCCTTCCCGAACTCATAACACAAAGGAAAACAAGAGGTTTGTGCAAGCCTGAACAACGTCCCACAGAGCTGCTGAATAGTCTGTGTCTAATGAAGTTAAGGATTCTCTCTGGCTGTCCACCACTCTCCACCAGGCACGGCTCGGACATGTCATAAGAGCCAGCGATCAGTTCATCTTTGGCTCGACAGGTTTTGAGTCATCTGTGGTTTAAAAAGAGGTAATGGGGTGAAGACTTCCTCGGCCTTACAAGGGCATTATCACTGGTCCGTACTGAACCAGTTTTTAAGCTCTTGCAGGGGTCTGTGTGGCTTTATTCCCAAATCCTCAGCAATCTCACGAGGAGAACAATCGTGGCATGGGATGTTTTTTAATAATCAACGTGATGGTCACTGCTTTTCTTGCCGGTTAAAGCCGACCTGCTTCAGCGTGTGCGGCGGTGGCGGAGAACAGTCATGCTCCACGGCTCAGGAAGTGAGGTGGTCATTTACATGCAAATCCCATAATATGCAAAACGGCTGTACAAATGAATTGCAGCCATTCAAATGTGCATTACTACAGGATTTGAAAGTATCCAAACTGCTGCCTTGCATTAATTAGCTGTGGATCTGTATCATGATTCTGACAGATTGTTGCATGCCATGATGAGGAGCCGCTACGGCTGACCGGAGAACCCAGTGAAGTTCGAGAAGTCACATGGCCTAGATCAGGCATGTCCAATGTCCGGCCCTCGGTCAGATTTTGTACGGCCCACAGCTTCGGTTTTATAATGTATTAATTATGGCCCGCAACAGAAAACAAACAGAAATTCGGTTTTGTCTTCATGTCATCCTCATTCGCTCATCTGATAAGAAGTTGAATCCCAATGAAAATAAAATAATGATAAAACAGTGCATTGGTATGTAACGTTTGTAAGTAACGATGGCAAAAAAATGTCACATGTCAAAGCCAATGGTTTGTGGTTATTACGGTAATTTCACTCGCGCTGTTTCAGGAAGCTGGAGAATCAGAGAGGAGAAAGTGGGAAGAACACTTTTTGGCCAAAATCTGTTGTTCATGTACAACTGTAGTGTTTTTTCTCCATTTTACTGCATTTAACATGCAGTAAATTGTAAATAACAGGCAGATATTGGAAGTTATTCTGGAAAAATGGGCAAAAGCTCTTAGTTGCAGGACATTCTCTGGTCCTTTTATGGTTAAAATAAGCACAAAAAACCTTTTGAGTGTTAGGTGTTAAAGGGTGGGTAAGTGTTCATGGTCCAGGTGGAAACGAATCAAAAAACAGGTATTAGATTTCTTCAAAAGATGCAAGGCTGTGTTAATCATGAAAGGCCAGAATAACGTCAGTGCGGTAAATCTAGATAGTTATTGACATAGCGTGGCTTGTAGACAGGAAAGGTCATTTAGATTTGGCAAGGCTCACTTCCTGTTGGCATCAATCACCTGCTTTACTCTGATACAAAGACAGTGTTTGAATTGAATGAGTTTGTTTTTCTATCAATGATTCCTACATTAAAATTCATCTTCAACTTTTTTCCGTCTTCGCTGAGGTATGACTTTGAGATAACCCAGCATGAGGATTTTGCTGTTTAACAACTCAGTTGGATGGAAACACAAACCAAATAATACTAATACGAATAATACTCCCATAAACACGGAACCAAAATTGGCTATTGGCCTTTCATAACCCTTGACACTTGTTTTGCTGCCCCAGCAAAGTACAGCAAGTTGTTTTTTCGCTTGGCAAGATTTAGTGACACTGGAAGAAAGTTGACAATAGGTGAGAAGGTGTCTCCAGCCTGGACAGCAATGGACCCCTTGAGACAGTCGAGATGAGTCAATCCTTCGTATCCAGAGCCGGCGGAGAAAGGAGAGGATAATTGCTCTGTTCTCGTGGTTGCTTTAAATTGCTTTGAGAGATGGAGGACAGTCATAAAGCCTTGGGTAACTAACCACCTTTACTTTGACGAAAGCCCCGAGTCAGACTCACAACATCACGCTGTTTGTTTTCTGCACTAAACCCTAAATGAACCGGTTATGTGCTACGTTCGCAGAACACACAGTTTGTTAGGTTTAAACTTAAAGAACATTTTGCTTAATGTCTTTAGGTTTGTGTTTGTTTTTACATATAGGCACCTGGCATCTACTTATAGTTTCTTTGGAAATTGGTTTATTTTAACATTCAGATCACCGTTGCTCAATATGATTCAAATTAGACTAAGAGCAGATTAGATTTGATGCTACAAGTGTCTTGCATGAGCACAAATACCCTTTTCCATTCCTCATCAACATCAGAAAATGCTGTATTTTGGAGACCACTGAAAGAAAAACAATGTTGTTTTTGCCCAGACATGAAAAGTGAAGATGAGTTGGAAAAAAAAGACAGATACTGTGATACACCAGCTGTGCAGGTCTAAACAGGTTTTCCTTAATCTGTGAACATAATGGAAACAATAACATGGCGTCATCTGCATATTATCATGATGAGGAAATAAGCAACTACATCTGTTCACAGCTATGCTGGATGAACAGGTATAAGAAATAAACAAATAGTGGGAGACAAATGTTCCCATGCATGGATTGCCATTGCCACATCCAAGTCATCCGTGATCACAGGGAGGATTTAAATGATGCGGACACAGAACAAAAGACTTCCCATTACGTGGCGGCTGCCACTGACACAGCCCTGAGCAAAGGAAGCCAGCGGCTCCTGCTCTGCTGGAAGATGATGTGTGGAGCATAGATTTGTTGCCAGATTAGTGTGAAGAGGGATGGAGCAGCAACACAGGAAGTGGAGGCCAAAAAAAAAAAAAAATGCATGCGTCGCATTGGAGAGGGTGATAGATGTGGTTAAAACACGACAAAAGAACACTAAGTGGTATTTAGTAACAGAAGGGGAGAGGAATGAGGCTACTTCAGGACCTGGACAGTCGATTTACAAGGAACATCTAAAATATGGGCTGTGACAGGAAATTAAACATACATGAGTTCCCTTTCATCTACTTTGGTTTCTGAGCTCGGAACCCAATGGGACAGAATGAGCATTAGGTATTTCTAACTGTCACAAGGAATGCAATTCAAATCATTTAAACAGATGTGTGATCTGTTTTAATATTATAATCCGCTGCTAACACACATTTCTCTAATTATTCTCCGTCAGAAAAGGTAAACTCAAAGCAAAAATGGGATTAAACACAGATTCATTTCAATCTAAGCGCAACATGGTTTGAATTCATTCAGCTAATATGCAGCTGGTCACGATACATCACAGAGCTCAGCTTTGATCGCTGTAAATATTCCAAACGCTAACTCGCTCACGTCCATAATCAATAAAGTCTGTTGCCCTGAAAATGAAGCCCACGAGAGACTTTCCAACAGTGTGCTTTTACAAAAGGGAGACAAAGGCACATCTTTATGTGAAATCATTATTTTATGGATGACACACACAGCAAATGGATTCTCCTTGTTGTTGTTGTTGCTGCACCGTTCTTCGGTGCACTTAAACTTAAATAATCAGCGGCTGAAAACCCCTGCTCCAGAAAACCTTGTTTTACTTCCCCGCCTCGTTCTCTCTTTCTTTAGCAACTTAAAAAAAAATGACATGCAGATTTTGTTCCCTTCCGTTTTTATCAACACTGGCATCCACATGAGTGCCACCGAGGTTTTCGCTCGGGTAGCCGCGCACAAACAAACACGGACACTTAAAAGCAGCGGAGACGCGCGCGCATATGCCCACAAATAATCAATCAGGCGCGCAGAATATTTAGCAGACACGTGCGTTCACACATATATACACTTCTTGTCTGGCTGGAAGCACCGTGGCAAAGAGCCTTTAGCGAGCGACAGCAGTAAGTGATGGATGCTGCGATGTTGACAGGAGGAGTAATTATACTTTGTCCCATGGTTGCCAGTACGAGGGCCACCCATCACTCTCCATTACGCCCCTGTGTTGTGGCAGCCGTCCACTTTGTTTAGCAAATGAAATGCTTTTCCACCTGAGTGCGCTGCAGAATAAAGGTGAGATGTGGCGAGGCTGCGTGTCGCGAGAACGGGGGGAGGGGTGAAGCAAAAACAACACCCGCAGTGTGTTTTGTTTTGTTCTTTGTTGCAGCCTGCATGTGTGGGGATAGGGTGATTGAGGGAAACAGAAGGAAGGGGGGGTGGGGGGTGGGGGATATGATCAAAATTGTGTGTTTGTGGAAAGCCAAGATAATACAACGCAGGTATATCGACTTAATGCGAAAGAAAACTTCACACAGCAATCACCTCGGCCTTCATGCTGACAATTATCAGAGCAACTTTCATCTAAATAGGTGCATTTCTCATTTCTCCGTGTTACTTTTAATTCTAAAACATCAAAGAAAGCGGCGATAGGAGAATTGTGTTGCCTTATCTGATGCAACACGTACTTAGAGAGTGAAAAAAATCCATTCTTCATCCTCTCACTGAAGCACAGAGATGCCTCCGATTTCTTTCAACTTTTGACACATCACAAATAAAAAAAAAAGAAGCAGCAGAGTCTGTTGACACAGCCACAGGAGTTGAACTGCGTGTGAGGCCGTAAAAAAAACAATGGCAAAAAGCAGTGGAAGGCAATTCAGTGTCTGTCTATGAGCACAATGACCACATCACTCCACTACTGTTTCAACTCCACTACCTGTACCTCGAGGAGTTCATTTCAAGATACTGCTACTAACATTCAGAACGCTCCATAAACGCTCACCTCCATACATCAGAGACCTTTAGCACCCATGCACACCAGAGAGCAGCAGGTTAATCGCTCATTTAGAAAACAAAATAAGGCAGCGTCCTGCTTTCCACCTGTCGTCAATATTGCACTCAGATCATCATTCTCCACGTTCTCTAGTTCACTTACCCAAGCACAAATCATCTGTTTACTGAAGTGATTCGGAAGTGACACACACATAAGTGGGCAGTGAGACCCAGAATGGATCACTAACTGTATCCAGTATAGGGTTTTCTCTTTAACTCTTTTAATGATGTGATTTTTCTAAAAATGTGTACTGATCTTCAATTGTGGTTTTCCATGCTTTCATTCAGTGTATAGGGGTTTTACTTAATCCATGTGTCTTTGTGTGAGGAAAACTAAACTGAGTAATGAATCGTACTTATTTATATGTTTAATTGTGTATGTGTATTATAGTATGGGCATCATGTGTAGAGTGTCTTTTGAATTTTTTACCACTGTTTGCTGTTAGAATGTATGTTAGATGTATGATATTGAGTACTGAAATATTCTGCTCGAAGTAAAAGTACCTCAATTTTCACAACATTTAACTTAAGAACAAGTAAAAGTACTGGTCAAAAAATATACTTAAGTTAAAGTAAAAAAGTAGCTTGTTTAAAATGTACTCATCGATCACCTGTCCTCATGTCGTCATTAGTCACATGTCCTCATCAGTCACATGTCCTCATCATACACATATCCTCATCAGTCACCTGTCTTCATCATTCACCTGTCCTCCTCAGTCCCCGGTCCTCATCTTTAACCTGTCCTCATCATTCAACTGTCCTCATTCACCTGTCCTCATCATTCACCTGTCATCTGTTTCTACTCAGTAACAGATGTGATTTAAAATGTATAGTACTTCCAAAAATGTATACTAAGTAAATGTAAAATTACAAATTTTAAAAATTGTACATAAAAACCTACTCAATTACAGCAACGTGAGCAAATGTAATTCATTACTTTCCACCTGATTTCTCCTGTAAGGTGACCTTGAGTGTCATGAAAGGTACACTTACATAACATGTATTACTATTATAATAATAATAATAATTATTATTATTGACATTTGAGCACAGTAGCTTTTCAAACAGCATGTTTTCCTCACCCAGCATTATTAACTAAATAAAATTACCACGACCTGCATCCTGCAGGTATTATGAGCGATGATTGGCAGAAGTCATTATCTACATTAATCATCATTTGCCTCAGCACATTAGGACCATGTGCGTAATCAAGACTCTGGCCAAGGTCAAAATTATGAAATCATTATGATCTTTACCATATAAATGACATGTACTAATCACTGTAGCTCACCTTTATCTGCGTGCGTGGGCAGGCACGTGGGCAAAGTTTCACTTGTACAGTGATTAATCCTTGTTGTTGCGGGTTAATAAGAGTAATTTGGCAGCGCGTAATGGCGCCAACTTCCCCTAGTTTAATAGTATTACGATTTTATTATGCGGCGTGTTTCTCTCAAGCTTGTTAGGAGATGAAAGAGCTGTGTAGGTCGAAGGGAACACACAGGAGCGTGATGCTATATTTAGCCCAAAGGGCATTCTTACCCAAACCTTGTCATTGAGCGAGGAAACTTGATGCAAATAGCCCAATTTCTTCAATACTCTGTGCTCTATAACAGATAAAACCCACACAATGTAGGGAGGCCTCCAGTGAATCAGAGTTGATGAACACTTTTGCAAAAAAAAAAAAACGGTTGATAAGTTGATTTTTAAATGGCTGAGCATGATATTATTGAGAAGCGCTGTTATGAGATGATAAGAGGAAGAGAGAGAGAGTGTCCAAACACAGACGGTGACTCACATTTTGACAAACGGAACAGCGTTTACTTCTTTCTTACCTGCAATTGGAGGGTGTAACAGTAACAGCCTGTGGTAAAGTTGATCCAATTCCTGTCCATCCGATTCATCATCGCTTTGTGTAATTTAGGGGAGTCGGTGACTGGTCAGACCTCTGCGTATGAATCTCTGAAGGTCTGCTTTGCAATCCTGACACGTCATTCTGAGCAGAAGGTAGACAAATCAGACAGTTCAAAAGAAAAAAAATAATAAAAATGAAATAAAAAAAAAACAGCAAAACCTGCCCTGTTTCCTCAGGTCTGGCTCTACTTGTAGTCTCCAGGCTACTGTGTGAGCATGTGTGTGTGTGTGTGTAAATGTCTATCTGTCAGATACAGTGTAAGACAATTGTGACACCTGGGATTTCACGGCGTGTCCTGTCAAAATGGAGCTATTTGCTGGCATTTTAACAAGCCTGTGAGTCACTCCACACAAAAAACGAAAGTAGAGGTGTATTAAATGCTCAAGTAAAAAAGATTTAAAAAAAATAAATATATATATATATATATATATATATATATATATAGGCTATGTATAGAGCTGTCAGATGTGTCTGTGCTTTGAGAGCTTGATCCTGAGGTTTCTGTAAAATAATAATGAAACATATGTGAGCCGCATATTGTACCAACATGATGTGCACTCGTGTGCTCACAGTCACCAAGTGACAGCAGTGGGAGGAGAGTGTTAGCAACTTATATGAACCTTTTAAAGGAATGTGAACATGTGAATTCATTTGCAGGCAATCAAAATAGATTTGTTTTGGATCAGATAAGCAATGCAGAAAACAGTGTTGAAAATGTGTTATTCATTGTTTCGTATTGCAGATGTTCAAAAACACCTGGTGCATTTATGTTTACAGTTCAAGTTTAATTCGTCAAGGTTAATTCAGTTATTTGGTTTTTTTCACTCAGGGATATCAGTATCTGCAAAATCGATCAGTCAGGCTTGAGTGCAAAGATTTAAAAGCAGCAAAAATAGGAAACTTAAGTTTGTTCTTGCAGTTTTAAATGTCGTAAGAAACCTGTGAAACTGAATCTCAGAGTTCCCTTGTTCCCACAACACGCTCAAAGTAAATTTACAACAGAATGTAAATGCAACGCTGGGTGCACATAGCAATACTGAGTATGGCGATCTGAAAAATGAAGTATGTTAATTACTTTATTTACATTACTAAGGGCGGCTTCATTATTTGATGTCGATAAAGCAAATGGTGTCTCTCTTTAACTTTCCCCCACTGAGGTTTATTCAGATACTGTACTTCCTGCCTCCACAGCAGCTCAGACTCTGATCATTTGACGAGCTCAAGTGCTTCTTGGCATATATGGAAAATATATTAGCTTAAAAGGACTGAACATAAGTCAAATTTTGCTTTATACTCAGGATGAAACGGTCAAATAAAATAAGCTTAATGCTGTCTCTTTACTGAGGTGGAATTATGTTCAGAGCCGAGTGTCCTCTGGCCTACATTTAAATGAATATGCAGTAGAGTGGGCAGCCGTCAGTGATCCACACTCATCGTACGGCGAGGTTTTCATTCACAAACGGCATTAGTTACATCGTGGCACGTGTGGATGCCGGTGTGAACACGCAAATCGATTGTCTCCGCAGGTGTTTGCGTTTAGTTTTAGAAAAAGCCGAGCAGCGATTTTCTTTATGAGACGAGGTGAAACTGAAACTGAGCGCAAATGTTTTAAGAGCGTTTTTCCGCTTGAGCTATTAGTAAGTGCTAGCTAGGTAACTAGCTACCCGCGGTTCCTGACATGCTGCAGTGTTCACTTAGCAGCTAGCTAACGTGAACAAACTGGCTATAAAACACAATAACTCAGGGGTGTCAAACATACGGTCCGCGAGCCAGAACCGGCCCGCCAGATGGTCCAATCCGGCCCACAGGATGAATTTGTTAAAATTTCACACTACGATTACAATCTAAACATAATGTCAAATGCAATATTTTTCACTTCCAGATACCTGTGACTAAATGTTTGTGCCTTTATAGATCCAGAGTGATGTGTAAATAGTAAATTTAGGCATGATATTGTTGAAATTGCACTTATATTTCTCAAGAAATGCCATGTTTTGTAAAAATGAAGTTCTTGTTGGTCATAGGTTATTATGCTATTATTTTACTGGTCCGGCCCATTGTAGATCAAATTGTGCTGTATGTGGCCCCTGAACAAAAATGAGTTTGACACCCCTGCAATAACTTCTACTTTCTGTGCTTGAGTAGTACATTTTAAAAAACTACTTGCAATACACAAGTACAAAAAATGTTTAATACTTTAGTACTTTAAGTGTGGTGCTTAAAGACCACTTCAACTTCTAAGCAGTACAGACTTAGCCTTAGTCTATATTCTGACACCCAGGACTGCATCCCCGCTGCTCACCCTGCCAATCTTTTTTGTTGTTGTATGTTTTGTGTGTATAAAGACTAAAGGGCCTTAGACTGTGTGACCAAACACCATGTTTCCAGGACTACACCCTGGTGCTCACTATCGGTTCTGTGCCTCACACTCCAGTGACTCTAAGAATACACATGCACAACCCCCATCAGGCAGGTAAGTGAGGTTCACAGGAGCAAAATGCTTCCACTGGAAATGATCACACCACAGTAGGAAACATCACTGCAGAAATGTGCTCCAAAAGCATCGGCACATGCTCCGGTGAGACCTGCAGTCAGAGCTGACAGCGTGTACCATGATCCCTCATGGGCATCTTCTCAAGTGAAATACATTTTCCAGGTTCTTACAGGTTAAAAACCCTGAAGAGCAGCCACAGACTATTGCGTGCACTTCTCGTACAGTTTAAAGCTTATAGTTGCCATATTCCCTCTAGTTACAATTTAGTGGACCTATTCTGCAGAGCCAAAGAATGCAATATGACATTGAGGGAGCAGCTTTTTCAAGAAACTGAAAGGTGCAGACAACATGGAGGCGATGCAGTTCTTTGCCCAAAGTAAAAATCATTTTACAGTTATTAAATGAAGAGGAAAAAAAATGAATTTATCTGAAAAAAGTTTTATAATTGCAAGGTATGTGAGAAATGTGACATATCTTAGCTACCACTTTTGCAATCAGCCCTCAGCTATCTGTCTTCTTTTCTTTCTTTTTTTTTGTGGAAACTCAACCTTGTGTTACATAGTGTCAATTGCAGTGTGGAGACTGATGGCAGCTGCCAACGTCTCATTATCGGGCCCATTCATTTGCTGTCATATCATTTGCTAAATTAATGTGCTAATTTATCGAGGTTACCGTGCTCAATTCTGCTCATGCAGAATATTCCTATACCTTCGTTTCAATTACAGGGCGACCACATGTGAAGAAGTGTGTAAGAAGGCAATCAGTTGTTTTGGCTGTGATATTGTCTGCAGCCGCACTCGTATAACATTTTATCTCGTGTGCACAACCATCTGTTCTCCTAAGTGAAGTTTATAACACTTGAGACTCATGGGATCAAAGGCTCACTCCAGTTTGATTGCCAATTTTTATAAATCAATTTTTCGTGATATATACTTTTTAGTTTGTTTGTCTTTTATGGCCATCTGCCACGCGATGGCCACGTCGGCATTTATTCGACAGCGGCTGCAGGTTTGTTTTACTTACTCCTATGCACGTTCTCCTTCACACAGAGGCAAGGTGAGGGTTGGCACGGCTCCACACTGATTTCGAAAGGTAATGAGGTCTGTGTTGCACCCTGATGTCAGTCAGTGGGGGGTCCAGCTAATGAGTCAGACCACCGTCGCATTAGTTTCTGTCCATGTAATATTCACATTGAACGTAAGCCTTAAAACAGCATGAGGAATGACTCTTTGATCAGGTAGTTACTCGGTGATATTCGGTATTTTTGTATGTGGTGAACACACAGTGCTGCCAGTTTAGTAAAACATGAAGCCTTTAGTTGCTACAAGTTATTCCTTGCCCAAAAGGCTTGTTGCTGCTGTGGGACTAACTAATTAACTCTATTTATGACACTTGGTTTGGATTTCAGCAGGTAACCCCAGTTCATTGTGGAGACAAAATCACACAAGGGAAATTAAATACATGGTTACTGTCCCCTGGCTTTACATATACTTATATTGCAAAGTTTACGAATCATTATTTATTTAAGGTCGGTTGAGTCAGTATCTCTTCCATAGCTTTGGTCCAGTCAGAAAACGTTCTCAAAGATATGGTATTAGAGTCTGAAATCTAACAAAGTGTGCCCTTTTTTCATGCATTTTAAAAAATAAATCATCTACTTTTGACTCAGCAAAAATAAGTTAATATTAACGACCAAATATTACAATTAATAAAAACATATCATTAAATCCTAATAATTGTGGAGTTGTTCGTTAAAAACAAATATTCCTGAGTTGCTCCCCTGTAAAAATAACAATAATAATTGGCTGTATCATCTTCTTTTATGAATTATTCATGCCTGTTTCACAAGAACACAGGAAAACTTTGACATACTTATACAAAGAAAACAAAAAAAAGGTGCACAGGGGTTTAGTTTACAATCGGCTAATAATAGAAGCAGAATAGTGTCGCCGTCTTTGGGGAGGTCTGCCAAAAATGATGCTCACAAGTTTTAGGCAGCTCCTTTTCTCCTACTGCACATTTCCCTGAGATCAGTCATAATTACTGCGATTTCTTGCCGTTTACTGACGTCTCTCCCCTTGTTACCATGGAAACACCAGCCATCAGGACGATGGTGTGAAGGGGATCTGAATTTCCTGCTGGCCATATATGATGAAAAAAAAAACAGCACAACTATCTAAAGGATAGTGTGTGTGTGTGTGTATATGTGTGTGTGTGCTTCTCATCCTGGAGCTAGATACAGGGTTGCTTGTGGCCATAGCTACAGGGGAAGAGGAGTAATTTGCGCCTTCATCCTCAATAAGACAGAGCAGTGATGACACATCGCATGAGGTTAATTTAATACTGTGGGTTTTCACTTAGATTTGAGTCCATTAGGGGTGAGTATTGTCTACAATGTCTGAAGGAGATGTAATCTGACACACATATGCCCCCTGGCAATCTTCAACAGGATAATATTAATCAAAGGTTGAATGATAAGTGGTTTTAGTCGATTATAGGGCATTTTACCATGTAACGGTGTTGTGGTCTCTGGCACTGATAGTGAACGATGGAGGCTTCACAGTCATAGTTGCTATTGGCTAACAACACACCAAGCACAAGGACCACAGTTGGTCCTTGTGAATGAAGTTTGTGAATGAATGAGGAGCTGTAAGTAATTTGACTTTCATTGTACTATTTTTTTATTGTTAATTATCTAATGATAAATTTTGAAGACCACTCTTCTGATTTTGCTACCATTAAAGATTAAAGCCGATATAAGCATAATAACATGCCAGACTGACGTAGGTATTATGCACGCAACACAGCTACATCTGTGCAAAATTTCCCGGGAAGCATCATGACATTTACTGCTTTATTGTTGGTGTTGAAAAGGGCCCCAAAATCCCTTTTTGGCTTGGGCCGGCTCTGGATCTGTGCATGAGAAGCTATAGTGAGAATAATGCACAAGATTAGAGGTGCATTCAATGGCCCTTGGAAATTCCAAAACACAAATAAAGTACAGTAACCAAATGCCTGTTAATGATGCATTCAGTGAAACTTGTAAATGGCATCACTTCTGCATGTACACACATGCTTGCTGCTGCTGCTGCCTTAGATACACAACTAATTAAGTCATTAGGTCAGGAGTGAGAAGTATGGAAACACTTTTTTGATGTCAGTGATGACCATTGATGAGTTTTTATATTTTTAATCTTGTAATTGATATTTTTGGAATATCATAACACAGTTGTTTTTTTTTATTTCTGATGTTTTTTTTTTCTTGGGTATTGGGGGGTGGTTTAATTGATTATCTATTTTACATGGGCTTGGGAAACCAAAATCAACCTCGATTGACCTCTACTTTAACCACAAAAAGTCTGTTCCTACACCTTCTACATGTCATTATAGCACTATAAATAATAAAAACTTCATTACTTATCGGCATTGGGAAGAACCTGCGCAACATGAGGGACCAAATTATTAATGTTGCAAAAAATACACTTCATTATAAAACCAGAAAAGGTCAGGATGGGGAGAAGAAACCTCAACAGGGAGCCAGTCTATATGTGTGTGTGAATATGAACCCAGAAGTTTTGTTTTTGTTGGCTCCTCCACCTCATCCCTCTCAGGCCTAGCTGAAGTTGGCCAACAGGGGGGCGATGGGTTAATTAATCAAGCAGGAAATGGACTTCATGAAAAGTTAATTAGGGTGTTAATGAAAGTGAAGTGGTCTAGAAGGTGCTGCACTGATAAAGCAGTGTCAGACGTGTGTGCGTGTGTTTGTATGTGTGCACACTCACAAGCTTGAGCCAGCAGGAGCTGATAATGAGCTCAGGTGCATCAGTTTGGGAGAATATTGGACTGCAATCAGGAGTTTGTCCTGGGGTGAAAATAAATGGTTTCCTCAGTGAAACAATGCAGCAGTTGCACTTGTATTTATCAACGACACAGTTCAGATACAGTATGTAGTGCTGGGGTCATGTTAGATAGCCAGCCTATCTGTAAACTGCTTTTTGTTTTGGCCTGCATTTCAAACGGACTGCTGGGAACTATTTGTCCTACATAAATACATAGAAAAACACATTCAGGTTTTTTTCTTCTACATTTCAAAATGCACTTAGTTTTGTAGTATAAATAAAAAACCTATTCAAATGTGCTTTCATGCTTCCTTTATATAAAAAAAAAAGGTAATCCATGGCATGGCCGAAACACAAAACATGGATCCTCTGTCCTCCTCCGGCCTGAATTATAAAACACAGCATTTGTCACTGCCCCCCCAAAATATCCAATCCATAGCGACCATTTGCCACATTTTTATTTTAGTCTCATCAGACTAGAACAGGGGTCACAGACCCTTTTTTGAGACTGAGAACGAACTGAAGGGTAATAAAGAATAAGGGTAGATAATTATATGGAAGCCTACCATGATAATGTGCTGTCCCAGAACTATATAAATGTGCTAATTTCATCATTTATTTTTCTAATATTACGCCTTCATGTGTAGGCCTGGGTACTGAACTTTAGTTCTTTTACGGCTCTTTTAATGCTTCGATACTATCGGGTATCGAAACATACCTTCGCAGTTAATCACGTGATCGAGATCTGATAATGCTGCCGGTGATTGGCTGTAACGTTACACGTGCAGGAAGAATACAATGTTGTTACGCCCACAGACCGGGTTCACGTGTATCTGTGTTGTTAACTACACATAAGTGTGTTGTGACACTCACGTGGCTTTGTGACATTGACAGAAAAGGAAAAACAAGACGAGTGCCACAGTCACAACTTCAGGTTATCTCAGCCTAGGTTTTTGAGTAATAATAATTCAACCATGTCATTATGTTTTTTTGTTCTAATGTCAAATAGATGATAAGACGCTGATTTTACCTCTAAGTTTCTGTGAGATCCTTAGTGAAAATGACTTGTCGCAATTGTTCTTTTTGTACTGAAAATAATGTGTAGTTCATTTTTTTTTATGTAAAAAAAAAAAAAATGCATTGGGTGTAGAAATGCCTAACTGAAAAATAAAAACTAAGGATGAATTTTTTTCCATAATGTGTAATGTAATTTTCTTTTTTAGAAATTAGATTATAAAACTGGTATCGAAAAAAAAAAGTATCGATCAAGGTATACGGTATTGGTACAGGTATCGAAAATGTTTGATCGATACCCAGCCCTATTCATGTGCATTGTGGTGCTTGGTTATGTTGTGTAATATAATGTATAGTATTTTGAGAGGTGTCAAACTGGCAGCCCGCTATTAGATTCAACGCTGCCCCCCACTTCATCATGTTAAAATAAAAACAAAACATGGCCCATGACCTCCTCTTCTTTTAAACACATCTGGCAGCAAGGTGATAGAATATATGTATTATTAAATTAATTAAATTCAACATTAAATTACATATAGACTTGTTTGGTGTTTTAATTACAGTAGTACACATTGTTATTGACTTAATTGTCAATTTATTTCTCCTGTTTCGATGTCAAGAGACTCATTTTGCATGATAAATGTGTTATTATTCTGATGTACACATCGCACCATGTCAAACAAGCACTTTTACTTTGAAATTCTGAGAAATATCGTCATAGATATCTCTAATGCTATCATGATGGAATATTGTGTGATAATTTTGAGCTCAAATTGCATATTGACTCGACTCAGGTCATTTGAGTTTGACACCTCTGATCTAAAATATCAAGTAATTCTCAAAATGTTCAAGTGTGGAAATTGCACGCTATTATATTCAACACTAACATGTTATTAATGTAATATTATCTCCTTGTCACTGTACTGTTACCACTGCAAATACTACAAGCTGGACTTTGCATTCTAATAGCAAGTTTTACCATATAATCATTCATTATTCCAACATGTAGTGTCCCGCATCATTAAGACCGAGAAAACAACTATAAAAGGATGGCATTGACAAAAAAAATCCACAGTGCACATATTATTAGCGACCTGACAGTCACCATATCCAGTCTCATCATTTCTTTTCCTGCGCTGGCTGGAGGCACTTGTTGTGAGCTGGGACACAACGCTCCTGGAGTCACACCCATGGGTGGATTACAGTTGAAAAGCCCCACCGTCAGAAGGATGAATGTGTGCAGTTTCTTCCCCCTCAGCAGTTGGACTTCAATCCAAGCTGCTTCTCAAAATGCAGTGTGTATGAGCAAACATATGCACAGTATATAGTATATTTGTTGAGTGTTGCGATGGCAAACTCCCTGAACACAACACCACCATCCTCATGCACAACACACTGTGGTATTATTTTTATGAATTCCAACATACACAGCACAAAATCCACTGGAAACACAACACACAAACATGTATAGGCTGATGTACGGTATAATATTATATTAATGTCACGCTCCGCTTCACATTTGACTACAGTGAGCTAAGCTTCCAACAGGCCGCTGCCTTTACTCACAACACTGTACGTTTGAATGTTTTTTTTTTTCCTTTTCAATTCATTATGTCTGACACAGACTTCCATCGAGGAATGGGAATGCATTATTAAAAAGTCAGAGGATTAACGAGGTCAGTGGGATTTTTACTCTGGGGAGAATAGGTTTCTGCAGAAAAGAAAGCATGTCAGGCAAAGTGTGATATTTTAATCTGGACCCAGTGTATGGACCCAACAACCTGCTGCTGCAATCCATTTAGTCATATGGCTAAAAAAAACAACCACTTTTGAGAGTGTATAAATCATCCTAAATGTTACACACTGGACCTTTCATTTGATGAACCTGACTGCAGCCTCAGGTTAACCAGTTTTCATGTTTGCCACTTCAAATAAAACTACACATGCCTTTGGAAAGCAGTTTACAACTTACATCTAAAGGACTATAATGTGCATCTTGGCTTGCCCTGCTGGAATCCCTATACGAACACAACTGTGGGGCACAGAAATGAAGAGATCTCACAACAGGCTGTTTTGCATCGGTGGAGCTGGGCGCGCCGCGATGCAGCCGCTGCAAATGGAACAAGACCTCTCGTTCGTCTTGTGCGCGGAGATTCATACTTTGGGAGAGGGAAAGGTTAGCCAAGCAATTGGCAAGGGCTCCCCCGTCAAGAACGCCCGAGTCAGACTTAAGTCAAACCTATTACAAAGGGCAAATAAGTCGCATGAAATATTCACCTGAGCCCATGTCCAGAGAAGTGCAACCCTACATAATTCACGAGGCCGCATTAAAGGCTCGTCTATGTTCTGCTGCATCATAACAGGTTATAACGACTGGAATACAAGATGCTATGTATACTTTTGTATCGTTTTTATTTGAATATCTGGGTTTTAATGAATTCAGGGAATACTTGAGTTCAAAAAGAAGTTTCTACATAAGAGGAAACTATCACTGACACTTGTATCTTTTTTTTTTTTGCCCCAACAACTTACCAACCAGTGGCAAAGGGCTCTTTTTTCTGGAGCAGAGCAAATCACACAGTCCACATTATTTTGGTGTGAGCCAGCTTTGCTTAAGCTCGGGTGAATCCAAATCCTACATAACAATTTGTTGTCATGGAGCTTAGCATTGTGGGCAGAGCTCCCGTGTGTGTGTGTGTGTGTGAATGTGAATGTGGAAGCCACAGACATGCACAACGCTCCTCCTGTTACAGCTCATACCTGAATTCATTGAGAAAACTTTGGATTTAATAATAGTGCGTTGGCCTGTGGGGGAGACACAGGGGAGATTTCGGGTCTGCTGGTACCAACTAGAGTTATCACTCCTGCTGAGAAATGAGCTGCTCAGCATCAGCTCGTCTGGCGGATAGTATCAAAACTCAGCTTGGGGGAAGCGGTGGATGATGAACGAGGAAGGTCTGGAAATAGCATGCAATGGTTCAGTGAAGGTTTCTGTTAAAAACAAAAAAAAGATGTGTGAGACGCAACAAAAAAAAGACAAACCTGGTGTAATTTAGACGCATGACTCGAAAAAGCAGGAAATTCAGATCAGAGATTTCTGCAGGTATTCAGTGGCCCTGCTGTGGGCTTCAGGTAACACCTCTGTAATGATCAACAACCTGCTTTTCCCTTTCTCTTTCTCCCGTGCAGCTGTTATCATGACTGGAGGAAAACACCGCAAACACCTCATTGTATTTAGGAATCTGACACATGAAGCCGCTAGAACATAAACAGGTGTGAAAACCCAAGGAATTCTCAGCCTCTCTTTCCCTCCGACTGAGCCACAGCACATCAGCCTCAACTTTTATAAACACAAATATATTAAACGTTAAATATAGGTACAAAAAGACTGGGTGGGTGAATAGAGGAGCTCAAAATCCTAGTGTCTCTGACAGTAAGCTACAATCAACGGGCGCGGAAAAATGCACAAAGAGACTTCATCAACTCTGCTGCCAATCCCTCATAAATATTTGCATTAGATTACTGCGGTGTTTGTGGCGCATGGATGGAATAAGGCATTGAGCACACACGATCATTTATTTGGTTAATTTCTCACTGTGAGACTTCATTTAAAGCCATCTTTAATAGCTCAAAACGAAAATCAGTCAATGAAATAATTTTAAATAATGAATAATAATAATGTTGTTAGCTTCACGAGTTAAGTGTTGTACAATACTAAAACCATTAAAGCTGCAGTGCATAACATTCTGTGATTCGGTGTTGATTTTTTCTATTTTAGCCTCTTTTTGTTCTTCATTAGCAGACATGATTGAACGTTACTTTTTGCATCCTTCATCTGAACACAGGCTCTGTCAAGCAATACTATCTGACTGAGGCAGCAGCACACGGGTAGACACGAAATAATTCACCTCTGAAAAGCAGAAATGATTCGTAGGTACACACAAAAAAGGGGCAACTGTGTGTTAAAGGAACACTATCCATTTCCTCCCATATCTTTTTGATGGTTTGGTCCCGTTACACAATTAATTTTTAAGCTTTTGTGTTATTGGGCTTCACATGTTTCCATAGGAACAGAGATCACTGCATTGTTGAGGTTGGAAAAAGAAATTCCTTTCACACCTACACAAAGTATTTCAGCACAATGGGATGTACTGCAGAAATTTAACATAATCAGCAGTTACTGTTGTAATATTTGAACTTTTCTAGACAGCAATTGTTGATAATTGTTCAAACATTTTCTTCCCATGAATCATTTTGCATTGCTTTGCTATGTCAATAATGAGGTCCTCCCACCAGCTATGAATAATTCCATGAGTCACCAAGGACACCTAGTTGATTTTTTTTCTCTTTTTTATTTTCCTATAGCCAATCTGTGCCTGTAACGCTGGACGCGGTGCCTTTGAGCTGACAGACTTCACTCACATTCCACCGGCGTGTTGGATGAACTCTTTGATCGTTTGATCTCGTTCGTGCAATATCAGCCGGCTCACCCCACAGGCATTACACTGAGAAATGAGACCACCCCCCAACGCATCGCTCACTGCGCAGTGAGTGACACAGTTAACACACGACTTAATAATCACGTTGAAAGATGATAAATGACCCTGTGGTTGAGTCGATTCATAATTATTTTGTGATTTGTCTCATTGCAAAATGACAAAAAAAAAAATACCCTAATGAGAGCTCCACAGGCTGTACCTGAAGCTGTGCCAATGGGTGAAGGGGGAAGGAGTATGTGTGTGCTGATATGTATTGAACCAGAAAATAACAGCATGCTTTAGTTGCTGTGCAGTTTTAGTTAAGGAACTGCACAGAGATAAACCAGCGACTAACAAGCTTGTGAAATTATTTATTTTGCCTGCTGTTCCTCTTCACCTCATGAGTTCAGCCTGTAGCACATGCTAGTTGCTTATTTATTGTTTTGCTTAAAACTGCATTGCATGACTGTAACCCACACACCCGCCGCTACTCTGCGTTATTCTCTCCAGCGTGAACCTCAGTAGCATCAAGAGAGCGTACACTGACATCGGCTCACATACGGGAGCTAACACAATTAGCAACCATAAATCGTAATAAAGAGCAGAGCTTGCTCGAGATTACACAACGTCAAACTATATCCAACAACACAGAGAACACAACGTGACTCCCAAATACAATATCACTGCAGCATTCAACGTGACTAGTCTTGTATAAAGTACTTGAAAGCGATACTTGAGCAAAAGTACAAGTACCTTACTAGATAATGACTTTGGCAAGTTAAAGTCACCTTTTAGAATATTTCTTGAGTAAAAGTCTTAAAGTACTTGACATTAACTGTACTCCCTGTGTCTGCTTGTATTTTTGAAACTTTTGGAACTTTTGTGGAGCTCAACAATTCAACTCGGAGATGAAATCTGCAGTTTATCAACGTGAGCATTACTAGCTCACCAATTGGCCGCTCAGCTGACAGCTGATAGCTGAAACCTGGCGCCTGGAGTGTAAGACAGAAACCCGGAGACCGGAGCTTCGGTGACGGTTTAAAGTCCACTTGGAGCCGAAATCTGCGGCTAACAGCTGAGCGGCTAAGAACTGGTGCTGCTAAAAACAACTCGTGACAACAAACAGGCGTTGCGTCACCAACTCAACTTGTAGTAACGAAGATGGTTAAGGGAAATGTATTGGAGTAAAAGTACACATTTTGTTTAGGAAATTTAGTGGAGTAAAACTTGTCAGAAATATAAATAACAAAGTAAAGCATGGTGTGTAGTAAGATATTTACAACTATAAATGAGAGAATCCAAGCCCATCAGAACAGATGAGGTTCTGTGTTTACAGATGATATTAGGGTCTGTAAACGGAAGAAACATGCTGCAACCATGGGAAATAGGGAAAACAAGCAGTAGCCATGGTAACAGTTATATTTCAGGGGCAGCGTTACACAAACTCAGCGGCGCTTTTATCAACTGCGACGGGCTCGTGTCACATTCAGGGAGAGAAAACACAGCCTGAGCCACATTTAACCTCCACTGTGAATATCGTCAGTGACAGTGATAAAAGAGACAGATTAATATAAAACACCTTTCTCACCTCAAGAGTCGTCACTGTCTAAGTGCTGCTTCAAAGTGAAATAACGAAAAAACTTTGAAGGAAATGCATCTGCACTGCCAGATGTGTGCACTATCAGTGTTGATAGTGATACTACGGTCACCCATACCTTCATCAGCTCTTCACTGAGAGTTTGGTTGCCTCTCTGGCTGTCATTTTCTGCCCCAAAGTCAATAAAATGACAGTAACTGTGGAGTCTGCAGACCGCTGTATCACTGCCCCGTCCAAGTCACGCATAAAGGGGACCAGACTATGGAGCAAATCTGAATAATAAGCTACTTTTATTAGGCCAAGTCCCAAGTCAGGCTACCAAGTTGTTTATGTGCAGTAAATTTAGCCAAACCTTGTTTTCTCAAACTGAGAACTTAATGCACGTTGCCCTGTGGAGTGGACATTGATGGAATATCTCTGACAGTGTTTTCCACACAGACACACTGAGGCTTCCCACTCAGGAAATGATCCATCCAACTTGTCAGCTCTGCGCAGCAGAGATTACATCTGAGTACACGAGATGAGAGCCTGAGACAAGCAAGACCTGTATGCAAACCGGTGAATATTCACTAACCTCATTTAGAGGAATCAGTGATTTACACCTTTTTTTTTTGGGTCATTAGTAAAGTTTTGCGGATGTTTTTTGGATCAGTGCATCGTGCTTATTCGTGTTGACTTGAGAAACAGGAGAAACACGGAGTAGCTGAGCAGCTACCTCTGTGCTCACGGTGCTACTCCTGGGCCACCGGGACTTCAGATTTGCTTATCTAATGCTAATGTGGAACCAGCAGCTGTGAAATGTTCACATCCTGATTAACCATCAAGTATTGGTGGTGGGTTTGCATATTTGGGAGCGCGCCAGTAACCTGTGAGTGATTAATTGCCTGTGACTTGATGCAATGAACTAGAGTTCATTTAAGGTAAGGCAGTGATCTTGATAATGAAACTTTATTTCCCGTGTTAATACTGGAGTCATCCGTGTGGAAACAAATCGTCGACACGATGGCCGATGGTCCTGGTCGCTGCGGGTACGTCAGAAAATGACTGTCCTGTCAGAGCGGAGCATTGGAATTACACAACATGTACACAAAAGGACTACACACACTGTCAACTAGGGCTAGGTGGTACAGCTTTTCTGGACACAACTCATTTCTCTGAGCTGAGAAAGGTTTCTTTGTAAAGGTTTGTGCTTCTCACTGGACAGTGAAAATTCATTGCATATTTAATTTATTGTCATGTTATTGAAAACAATGCCAGTGTATTTGTTAACTGAGCTATCCTATGTAGGCATATGTTTAAACTCACGATTAAGCTGTCGATTATTTTCTCAATTAATCGATTGGTCCAAACAATATCAGAAAACCTTAAAAAAATGTCGATCGGTGTTCGTCAAACCTGGAAATGATGATGTTCTCAAATGTCTTGTTTTGTCCACAAACCAAAGTGATTAACTTTTAATGATTTCTTTGTTATCCAGAGCAAAAAAATTAAGAAAATACTCACATTTAAGAAGCTTAAACAATCGGAAATAATGTTTTAATCATGAAAAAAGCTTCAAACCAATTAATCGATTATCAAAATAGCTCTAGTTTAATCAGTATTCGAATACATGCCTCAACATTAGTACTGCAATAACCTTTAAAACCAGGAAAGGTCTTCGCCAATCCATTATTATGCCATGATATCTGAAATCTAATGGGATATGTTGTCTCATGTCACGATATTGACATCATATCGATTTATTCCCCAAGCCTGTCCGCGAAATACTCTGTATCTGTATCTGTATGCGTGCATGCTCTACTGAGCAGTTCTGCTACAGTCAGGTCGTCAGCAAAGGCAAACAAGACCAAAAGAAAAACAGGCCACAAATGAAAATAAAGCAGGAGCAGTTGTCCAGGCAGGTGGGGAGATCTGATGGACGGATGAAGAACGGACAGAGTAACAAAGCTCCATATCTTACATCATGTTTCATCATCGCCTTGCTCCCTAACTGTAGGCGTGGAGGATGGATGTTTACTGGCCTAAAAGGTGACCTTGTTGACACGCCTTACCTTTGTCTAGATTGATGCAACTAATCCCAATTAATCACTGATCCACTAATCCCAAGGTCACGTTGGAGGATTCATCAGCAATACCTCACGCTTAATTAGGCCCCATCAGAGAAACACGTATTTCATCACTGACCAGTGAGGTGAAGGGGGCGAGAGGCCGCTGCATCACAGTGTGTGGAAAGATACAACACACCAGGGCTGAACTAAGTCAAGTCTCGGTTCAATTATCGACAGATTTCAAATATAATGGAGCACTGCAAACTGAGACACCATCAAAATATTGACTGCCCTATCACCTAAGTCAAGGATGAAAACACTTCCAATAAGAATAGGATAGGTCCTCTCTGTAAACAGTCTCTGATGTGGAAGTAGGTTGACGAAAACCACAGACAATAAAGTATGAAAAACTCAGATGAAGAGAAAGAGCAAAATCGAAGCAAAAATGACTCGACTCATTCAAACACTTTCAGCTAACAAGGAGGACAAACAAAGACACATCCTAGGAAATACATATTGGTGTTATATTGTATACTTTATAAACACGGATCGACTTTGATGAATTGTTTTGTTTGAAAGAAAGAAAAGAGAATTATTTTGTTGTCAATAATAAGATTATATACAAGTGGGGGAACACAAGATTTGAAAACAAATAATTGCTCAGCCCTCACACACACGGACATGTGTACACGTGTCCATGTGCAGCCTCTGCATACATGGCATAGCAAGAATGCCCTTTCCTCCACCCTCGTCGGTCGCGGCGGTGCTCCGAGCTAAGCTCAGTGAATCTCTTTTTAATGAAGTCCGAGGGTGAAAAAGTGAACGCTGTCACTCGTGAGTACCCATATGACTTTCATCATTACAGTATCTGCTCCGGCCCCCTACTGAGTGCAGTGCTTTTAATCCAATGACACATATTAGATACAAGATGAAGTGGTCCGTCTGTCACTCCCTCCCCCCCGATAACTCCGCCCCACTCTCCTGCTCATTTGCTGCACTGCTTCAGAAGCACTTGAGGCCGCACGTGTTGCAGCACAACACGATTTTGATGTGCACATCGAGACAGTAATGGTAATTGAATGTAGTTTCACGAACGCACAAATGTAGCACAACAAACAGGACACACCATTTTCTGTGTTTTACTTGTTTTAGATTCTATGATTATTTCATTATTCAGTGTTTTACGGTTTGTTTTAATAGCATTCATGTCATGTGACCAGTTCTCGATTAGGAGCTTATTTAGTCATCTATGGAAGTATACACATAATGGCCCTGGTTCTTTGCTATTCTGGACAGATGTGTAGTTGATTAACTGTGTGTCTATATGCTCATATAAAACATTGGACAATAATGATACATACCATATTTTCCAGACTATACAGTAAGTTGTAATCCTGTTTCGTGTGCACACCGCTAGATAACGGTCTTTGTTCGGTAGAGGCCTTGCAGAGCTTTCACAAAGTTAGCACCCACTCACGGTGCTATTTCGTCAGTGTGAACGAGTCTCATTCCTAAGACCCTAACAGATAATTAATTCAGGAGCACCATTTGTAAATTTAGTCGCTGGCCTCGACATATCCAAACCAAACCTGTCTTTTATTTGTGGATGTCTGATTTAGCTCCAGTCTGGTAGGCAATTTTAGGCCAATCCAAATGCTGCAAATGGGGCAAACATAATCAGACATCCACACTGACCTCTCCAGTGTTTTCCCCGCAGCTCTAAATGTTATTTACTGCATTTAAAAACACCCACAGCCCCGGATCACTTTGCACTGCATAGTAATGAATTCACTTCTATTTCCAGTCTTTAAATTTATTTCTTTCCCCTTCATAGAGCCCTCCCAATGATATCATAATATGCAGAGTGAAAATCCTCAGCTGAGTCTTAACACTGTTGACCTATTCATCAAACAATGTGTTCGATATGTATTTATGGTTCATTTGTCACTGGTCAAAACATTTTACTCAATAAAACATTTGGACGATCATTGAACCAGTCGACAAAGAGCCAATTCATCTTCCTGGCTGCTTGCACATCTTGTGCATGGTACTTGGAGCCACATTATTCAGAGCATCTGCCATCTTCAGCTGCTATTAAACAAGTCGCTGGTAGTAAAAGGTGCAGCGGGTCAGTCACTATGCCGAGGAGAGGAGCAGTGTTTAAAATAATAATAGAATAAAAATAAAACAGGAAAATTAATAGAACTGTCAAAGTAAATAGAGCCACGTCTGTGCAAACAAAAGAATCGGACTCTGGGGATTAGCGTTCATGGATGCAAAGCAGCTCATTGCTCATTCCTGCAGAGTCTGGCAGTTTGTTTAAACGGCTAAAAAGCCAAGTTAATCATATTAAAGTTCCACTACTCAATAAGCCGAAATCAAAACACGGCGGGTAAATGTTTTGTAATACTTCCTGCTGCGTTTTAGCCAGTATGACACCCAGTGGAGAGCTTCACAATCAGAACGCATGCACTGTCCAACAGCTTTGATCCATCTAGACGTGCAAATAATCCCTTCTGCTATCAATTAATCTCCGGCTTATTTCCTGATTTGGCTTCAGCCAATTAGGAGAACATATTGAAAAATGTTAAAAATGCTAATTAAATTGCTTCCCAAAGTAGATAAAATTTGGATTTTTCAACTAGTCAGATGTATTTGACTTTGAAACAGAAAAAAACAAAAAATACACTGTATGGTATGAAAGCACAAACATAGTTCCTGCCTGCCAAGCAGCTTTCTGTCAAATGTCTAACTACAACTACAATCTGCTGAGACTCTGCCTTAACAAGCCATCAAACAATCTGTCTTGAAATCCTGGTGCCAGAAAGTTCCTTTAAAATCCCTCTATCATGGCACACCGAGAGCCTGAGAGAACAAGTAATTAGTGCAGGGGAAAAAAAAAAAAAATTAAAAACTCTGCATGAGTCCAAAAGCTGTCATCACCTTATGTCAGCCGCCCTAAAAATAGTACAACTCGCTGCCGTATACTAACAAACAAAAGAGTGCATTTTAGTGCAATCACCTGGCCCACATTAGCAGTGATTCCCAGCAATCATGAGACGTTATTACTGCACACAGGCGTACACTGGCTATCAAGAGGCAACGTATCATGGACACGTTTCTTTGAACTGAAAGATTGTCTTCAGTGACTATAGCTTTCAACTGTCTGAGCATCTTCTTACACGCCTGGTTTGTAATTATATTAACCTCACAAACTTAGAGCAGTCAAAGATCTGCACCCCTCCCATGTGATCTCTGGCACCCCCCTAAGTGGAGCTTGGATCCAAGGTTGGGTACCATCGTGTTAATGCATTGATTAGTCCAGTGAAGCTGCAGCAAAGTCATCTCAGCAGCACCGATGTAGTAGGGATGTCTATATAATATCCCCACCACGATAACATCAGCCCTTTATTAGCCTGTTATTGTGATATCGTTTTGTATATGTACATATAAATATATACATATAAATAATGTATACAATTAACATTCAAAATGTTAAAATAATACAAATAAATATATATTAAAAGTATTTTACATCAACACTCTGTAGGTGGCGTAATGAGGCGCACTTGGTGCCAAAAGGAGGTACGTGATGTGACCTAAAATTAGTTTTGTGGGAAAAAAGCCTGTATATATCAGTATTGGTTGATATAGGAATCAGAAATTAAGTGTTGGACAATATCAGCGTATTTAATATCGGTAAAAAAGCCAATATCGGAATAGCCAATATTCAACCATTGACTCATCACTCCCAGCCCAAGACCTCTGGAATATAACAAGAGCCAGCTTAACTTTTTAACGAGGCTTCTTTTCACATTTAGTGCTTTAACAATGAAATATTAACCGTCTTCCAACAGTCCAACAGCTTTTCTCGGATATTCGGTTGCGCAACATACATCGCCATAACAAGCTCTAATTACTCTGCACATCCAAAGCATCCATCTGTGCTCCCACTCAACTTTCCAACTGATGTGATGTCTTTAGCACAAGGGTTGCTCTGGAGGCCTATTATGACCACAGTTGTGATTAAATGGCACCATTACGGAATCACATGCCACAGCTATGCATATATACTTATTGTATTTGATCCTGAGAGACCTAGTAATGACTGTACTGGCAATGTGTCTCTTGGAGAGCCCACCATTAGTTGCTTATAGTGGTGTTATTTCATAGATGTTGACAACTTGGAAGACATGCAAAGAAAAGTTCTCGCACGGTCAGGCAAGATAGCCTGACTTGAACTTGATGTTATCATGTAGACTTGTAAAACACCAGCGGGCAATAGAAAATACAAGAGTTGGCAAACCACTGCCTGTGGTTGATCAGATATATATATATATTCTTTTTGGATTAATGGATTTTACACTACAATGCTCTGTCTGTAGCTATGAAAAAGCAGCATGACTAACACAATCCAGATACAAATGCCGGATGAGATAAATAGTATACAAATAACAACAACTGCATACATTTAAGCTTCCATTACTCTTCATGTGCTTGGTATCACCATTGGGCGCATTATCATATGACAAAAAAGCCCAGGGAGTTTAAGATGAGTAATTGTGTCCGAGTTGGCAACAGTCAATTTAAAAGTTTATGGTAGTTTGTCAGTGCCTTAAAATTGTAAATATTCTGTATTGCTGGCGTGCATTTAACACGAGCGAAATTTACATTTTGGGCAAACTTTTCAGCTTGATAGGCTTTAAAAGGTTCAAATGATCGCATTTATCGTCATGCTAACCATGGGCCAAATACATCCGAGACGGAAAATAATGTATTTAATAACAAATACCTCTCATCTGTGGTGCTATGTTCTGAGGCATGTTTCGCGACATGTTTAGTGACAGTAACCTGTTAAGCAGCTGAGGGATACATCACTTAGTCATGCAGGATTTCATTTCAGTGGACAGTGCTATATCCATGAGCTGTGGTCACCGGAGAACCCGTATAATGTTGGCGGCAAATGGCAATGACTGTTTTTAATAAAACACCAATTTAGGCTGGTGCATTAGCCGACAAAATGATAAATACTACATGTCCAACCCACTACAGTGTGTGCCTGTGAATAAGGGGATGGAGGGGGGGGGAAGAAAGAGTCTGGAGATGATATCACTTACTCCGTTGTTCTAATTTCAAGGTTCTGGAGGTGCTAGAGATGCATGACTAGTGGACAGTGATATTGCTCTGGTGTTGGCGAGGACGTGGACCACTAGCTACCACCACCGCACCAATGAGATGTCATCAGATTTATGGTAATGGATTACTCGCATATTGTGTCACTGTGGCTACAGATGTTGAGTGTCACTGTGGGAGAGGGAGAGAGGGAGAGTGGGGGAAAGAACTGCCACCTTGGGTGTACTTGAAGAGATTCACTCCATTTCCACATACTTGTCAGGCTGAATCCCACAGAGCAAGATCCTCATTTTCACTCCATAGCTAACTAACAGGGCATGGAATACAACTATCTGAGTAGTCTCCGCCATTTTGAATGGGTATTCCACCTCATCTGAAACAGCCCCATTTTCTTTGTACCTTGAGAAGAAAGGATGATTTCATACACCCTTTGGCAATATTGGCTTTCTCTCAATATTTGATTGCATTGCAGTGCTCCTCTCATAAAGCTGGATCCACTCCTCTAAGTGCAATATTAAACCTAATCACATAGAAGCAATCATCTTATTCCAACAACATGCTTGATTGTGGCTCGGGGCCACATTTACTCATCATGTACTCCAATTCATGCCCCTCTAATTAACACAAGAAAGGTTCATTGTCCTCCCGATGCCGCCACTCCGACGTGAGAGCTGTCAGAGACTTCAAATCCGAAAAAGTTTTAAAGTGACGGATGCTGTGACAGATTGTTTTCTGCGTATCTGTGTCACGTTTGCAAAAAGAATGGGGTGAAATATGGCTTGTCACTTGCGCCTTTGATTAAACGCCTCAATAATTAACAAAAGGGGGGATTTTTAAAAAACAATAACAAGCTGTCCTATTTTCTTCTCCTATTAAAAGTGCAGATGACAGAGAGCAAGACACACACTCTTGTGGGCTGTTTTTTAAACTGTGATGCTAAAATATAATGTGACAACTTATTTGATCCAGAGGAGAATCCTAACTGGAAATAGGGATTGGAATTGAGAACTGGTTCTTTTTCACAACTGGTGCGCATTGAATTGATTCCTCGGAACCGTTAGTATGCCTGCTTAATGATTCCGCTCATTGCAAATGCGTCACACACGCACTGCGTTGTTTTGGTTCACAACACAGCAGACATGGCGCTGAGGAAAGACGACAAGACAAGACATTTTTAGTTAATGTGCGCTCCATTTCATTGTGTAAACTTTTACTGTACGAATAATCTCCATTGTCACTGTCCATCAAATTTAGATGATGATGATGATGACGGCCAGAGTCTGGCTGGCTCAGAGGCTGCAGCAAGTTGCTCTCGTGCACCTCTAGCTACTCCGTTCACAGAGGCACGGAAGAATAAAATGACCAAGGAAAGGATAGACTGTGTTTTTAGTTGTTTTGGCACATACTGGCAGATGGGCTTAAAAAGCCAAACATTTATTTTTTTTGTCTGGACCAATTAATGTGAAAATCAGATAGTAAAGTGAGTTGATACAAACAAATTGTATCCCCTCACCCAATGAGAATCGATAAGAGAATCGATAAGAGAATCGATAAGAGAATCGATAAGAGAATCAATGAGAGAATCGATAAGCAATATCGATAACGGAATAGGAATCTTATCAATTCCCATCCCTGATAAGCACCACTTTTTCCCCAATTTGCCACCCACGTCCTCAGCACCCACTGGTCATATATGACATACCGAAGCCAGCACATGCCAAAGGGTCAACGTCCTATTCCTGTCAGCGAGGTAAACAAAAAAAAAAAAAGTCTACAGGAGAACAGCCGATCAGGCCCCGTTTAAATCAACACAAAGGATTATATAACATTTGGTCTTTGGAAATGTAAGCATGTCCTGGCATTTAGTGACATTTGCCTCGCCACAAAGATGCATAGGGAAGGTCAGAGAAAGAGGAAAAGCAGGAGGGTCGTAATCATTGAATGATTGTCCAGACAGCAGAGGAGACACCGGATCGTGATAAGTGAAGGTGTGACATGTCAGTGTGTTCCTATGCTTGCTGCACACTTTAATGGAGCTTTAATGGAAGCATTTTGCCTCGTATGTCTTTTTTTCTAATCCTGCGAGGGTTGAGATTATAAAACGGCTGTATTTCCCTGGTAACGTCATGGGACAACACAAAGTGAAGTTCAAACATAGTGTTGATATCTTATCCTTTGTCCTCCAGTGAGGCGAGACGAAGCCCCTTGTCATTAAAGCTGCATTCATCAATATTTTTTTGTTTCATAAAGGCATGGGATAAAAAAATGTGCAAGATGTTGTTCTTAATAATGAACCCGCAGAGACTGTGGTCACTCAGCTGTATGGGGCATTTTAGTGGAGTCAGTCAGTGGAGACCAAAACCGGAGCTTAAAAAAAGAAAGAAAACTGGACTTAAAAAAGTGAGAAAACAAAAACTAATAGAAAAAAAAAAAAATATTTTGCTCCTTAATTTGTTGTAAAAATACATTTTATATCCCACTGCTCTGCCTAGTTACGACTTCCTGGCTTACAAGAGTGGACTTGAAATAGCACTTGTCAATCACAATTTCCGTGTGTCTGAGAAGAAAGCTTGGGCTTCAGTGACGAAGAGGATTTGCACTTATTTCCCTACTGACGGGGCAGATTACACGTATATTAGTAAATAACAAGCGGAAGGAAGCATTTGATGTAATGAAAAAGGGTCACATTAAAAGACAAATCACCATTTTGAAATTTACTTTGAAAAATCTAACTTTATAGGAACAATTTAAAAAAGCTCATTTACTGAACAATCAAGGTTTTAGTACGTACTCCTTAACAAGGAAACACATTCAATTTTACAAATGTTGATCCCGGCCAACACGAGCATTAAAGAAGAGGCTATTTTATTCAAAATAATGATGAAATGTATACATTTAGGAGGCTGCTGATTTCTGCGTTTGGATAAAAGCTGCATCAGATCACGTTTTAGGTTTACATTTGCTCCTTTCACCTCGGATCAATAACAGCCTGTCTCGCTGTGAGTTGGGGGAGATGTTTCAGGATGCACTTTCATCCCCCATCTTCTGGCCTTTAGAGCAGCAGACATCATGCTAGAAAAAGATATTCTACAAATCAATGGTGACAGGACTGTTTATTAACCCTTTCTTCAGTCTCAGACCATATTTTTTCTCCCGCTCCAACTCGCCCCCTCTTTGGGTAATCCCAGGTTCCACTTTAGATGTCATGTCCTATTAATCTGGGCCGTGGCATTAAAGGAATACTTCACCGATTTGCATTTAGCTTTGTATGACTAGAATAGCGGTAGTATTTTTGAAAAAAAATGTGCTTCCCAACCTCAGTTTCCCCTGAGTCGAGAAATATCTTCATTCTTCTTTTTGTCTTATTCTGTCTCTGTAGTTGGATTTAATCATTGCCATTTAATCTGTGATGTCGGAGCACATGGATTCATTCTTTGTGTTCATAATTCAGCAGTTGAAACTAATCCAGATGTGAAACATTTAATTACCTGGTGATAAATATTAAAGCACCAGAGAGTTTGGAGTTTGTTTAGAAAAACAAAGAAATTCAAAAAATAATGGGTTCCTTTTTTTTTTCCTCCAGTTAATTCAAAGGAAACATGAAGCGCGCACACACACACACACCTACAAATTGAAATCATGTATATTTCTAGAAGAGCAAGTCAATAAGGTTGCCAAGTGTACGAGAGGCCACATTGTCAGCGCACATTACAGTATGTGAGGTGATTCCTCCCACCTGTTCGCTCCTGTTGATGAACTCATTCCACATCCCTATTATGAGTTTATCTCTGGGTGGCAGAGGTTGTTGTATCACTCTGGCGCGCACATCCATCGCAGGAGAACAAATTAGACTTGACAAGAGACACAGAGAGATCCTGTGAATAAAGCAGCTTTATCCTATAGCACTGACGTAGATTACCAGCGAGACAAAACATACATTCATGTCTGTCAACGCCGGGGCTTTCTTATCATGACAAAGGCCCCTTTTTTAGATCCGTTTAATTTTTCAAATTGAAATCTGTCATGGTTGCGAATAGACACGCAGGTGTTTCCGCGTTAAAAGAAAACTGCCTTTCCGAAAAGGGAGCATCAATCCAGAGAGTACTGCGTGGTGGTCGTCCATCACAACCGTCTAATCATTATTAAAACTTATGCCACATAAATTTTATTACAGCCAATCTAATTTGGCTTAACAGAATCCCGACTGCTCATTTTTTAGGCTCTGGCAACACAGCGCAAACACAACAAACATGCATTAAAAGAATCATTCCCGCTGTCCTTGCTTGACTCTGGTCTTCCCTTTGCATACAGAAGATGCTTGAGGTTTTGACTTCGGTTGCGGGGCTTGTGTTACGGCTGAGCCTCTATGTTCTACATAACATATACATGTCCCTGGGCAGGACATCTAACCCCCGACCTACAGTATGTCCTGGAAGAAGAGTCGAGGGAGGGAAAATTGTGCGAGCAACAGCGTGTTTGTGAGATAAAACTTGTGAGACGTGTGCGTGTTCAGTGTATGTAGTGTACATATTGTTGTGAATTACATATGTGTGTTTAGTCACGCTTTGGTAGGGGTGAATCGCCACCTTTGTTTGAGCAATGCTTTCCTCTTGTTTACCTGGCTAGGGAGGTGGGGATTAGCGTGTGTCTTTGCTTTCTGATTTGTTTGATAGGCTTTAGTCAGTTTTTGGTTGGTGGGAAGTTGGGATTTGTGTTTGTTATTTAGAACTGGATTCACGCCAAAGTCTTGTTTCCCTTTTTTATAAATACGCTTTAACAAGGACTGTCACTTTACACTGAATTATAATAAATTGTCACACATATTTTTACTCTCCAAATTTTATTGTATCCTTTGGCATCCCCCTAAGCCGGGGCGTATCACTTGGTCGATGATAGGACTCGAATTTAAAAGTGCTCTCTGCAGAATATGGGTTTAACTGCTCAATAATCAGTGTTTGTCCAGTTTCAAGAGTTTGGAAGTAAAACTCTTCCACAATGCCACCTCACTTTATCCAATCAGGAGCCAGTTATCTCAGCTTGTGAGGTTATTCATTATGCTAACAATAGTAACAACAACAACAATCAACAACTCAAATGTTAGCGCATAGACGACATTGCTGACACCCAGCGTTAAGGCTTGTCCAATCATTAGTGGAACAATGGGGGGAAAAAAACACGTCTAAACATGAAAGCAAAAATCTACAAATCCGCCTCATTAATCCCGGCGACTTTTTCAGCGTTTACTCTTACTCACACTTCGACACTCGCCAGATGCTGTGTGACGTCGTCTTTCAAGAAAACAGCGAGAAAACATCAAACCTATGTTTAACGCGCTTCGATGCCCATGTGCAAACTTGCCACCCAGTTATCATGAGTTTTTATTTGTTGCTTTATGGTGGAAAACACGGCCACAAATCCATGAAATTACACGATTCTGAAGTGCAGCGAGAGGCAATAGTGACACTGTGTTTTTTGTGTCAAAACGTCGACTGCGACGCGTCAAATGGTGGCACACGGGGACACGGCAGAAACTTTGCAGATCACCACGAGAGATGAATACATTTAGATCACTGTCTCTGCAACCCCCAATTACTGATTTATGGTGAGGGATGTCTGCGCATATTCTTCTCAAATGCTTAAACTTGTCATGATGGCGAGGATTTAATTTTGTCCTGCTGAGAGAGGACAGGCAAAAACAGCAGCTGGGAACACCACTGGAATGAGAATAATAGAAAACATAAAAGAAAAAAGAAGCATAACAGTGACAGGAAAATGAGAGCCATCTTCATAGGTTGTAATTGTATTATAGTTATAATTAGTCATGCCAGTAATGTGTCATCACGGTCTAATTTATAAATTATGTTTATAAAGGAAAATATACCCTAACTATTACTTAAATAAAGCTTCGCTTAAAGAGATAATGGTCATGTTTTTTTTAAGGTTTGGCAGCAAAATATCTAAAGTGCTTGGGCCTTGATGTTTAAGAGTTTTCACTCCACAACGCACAGAGATGTTATTATTGTGGGAATGACACATACTGTGGCTCATATAGTGATCAAGCTCCATCATTGTTATCAACTGATAGTAGTGAACAATAAAAAGGGAGACAGGTTCTGTCACTCCGAAGGAGCGGAGATGAGACCTCAACGTCAGTCCAACCACAATCTGAGAAAACACAATATCGCTGACTCAAGACGCATTGACAAGTGTTACGCAACTTTTCTGTGAATAAACGTGAAAGGAGGTGAGAGTAAAAGTGAGTCCAAGTCAAAGTCGGTACGTATTTTTTGCTTAAACATTTTCTTTCTTTTTTTTTATCTGATCCAAATGATTTTGACCAATAGTGTGTGGCACATCAACACTTAAATTTTGTGTTATTCCGTTTTTCCAAAAGCTAACAAGGTGAAGGTTAACAGCCAACATCCCATTTTTATGCTGAAGTCTTCTCTGCGGTGAAGCACCACCCTCTATAATCTTAACTGTGACACTAAAGTCACATCTTTGGCTGCCAGTGCAAAAGAGAGTCACCTTCAAAACCCCTCTTATAATCCATAAAGCTTATAATGGTTTGGCTCCTCTGTGTGTCTTTGACTTGCTCACTGATTACAACCCGATCAGGCCTCGCCGGTCATCAGGCCAAGCTCTTCTGCTCTTTCAGGTTAATTACTGTCTTTAGAGGGTTTTTTTCATGTCATGTGTCCTTCCTCATTATCTATACTTCTGTAATGTGAGCATGTCTTTGAAAAAGTGTGCACAATCTGCTCATTTATTTTTGAAAAGCCGCGTTGTTATCGTGAAACGCCAAGACTGCAAGGATCCGAGATCCTGCAGGGATCGCACGTGTTCTCGTTTGCATACGGCCCAAGGTCAGTCCAACAAATTATTCAGGTTTGAATGAAAACAAAACAAAAAAAAATACCCAAACAATTTGTTCTCATCATCCTAAAACTAAGCTAAAATACCGAAGTGTATTTCCTTCTCCGAGGCTTGACAATGCACTATATATTAGAAATGAACGCAGGCGTCTGGTCTGAAAAGTGACGCCGATAAGATTTAAGACTGAAGTAGCACTTAGCCACCAGGGTCGCCTTTCGCTGGACGCAAGAAGAACTTGAAAGGGGAATTTGAAGTTTGAATGGAGGTCACATAATTTACAACATCAGTAAACACGTCAGCTTTGTAAAATATGTTTCTGTTTTAGGGGAAAATAGGCGATAGAGCACAGCGCACATGTGATTGACAATTAGTAACGTCGTATATGTGAAATCACATTTGCAACTGGAAGTCAGGGTGCATTTCCATAATTTATTTTAAACCAAATAAATTGATTCATCTATTTTATTCAATTTATAACATACTAAAAAGTCACAGATTAAAGCCTGTGAGACCTATAGCCCAGACAGGGTCAGGTAGCAGCATTATACATGCCGTCAGATAACCATGTTGAAGCTTGATACATATATAGCATACATATCATATGCATGAGTCCTACAGCATTTGACCGCCAGGGAGAGAATATGTAAACATTCATTATCACAGCAGATAAGGATTTACCTTATGTATACCGCATGCCATATAATATATAGCAGATTATAAGCCGCCTCCAGCTAAACATGCAGCACAACACTGATCCACAGACAAGGAAACAAGACTGATAAAAGCTGCAGATGACGATCAGGACACAACCACGAGGCTTTAATAATGTGTCATCTCTCAGTATCAGGCCGAGTGTGAGCTTCCCAGTGTGTGCATGCGACAGTGTGCGAGTGTGCCAGTTTGTGTACGGCCCTGTCACATTCACTGCGAGTCAACTGGTGATCCCCTCTTCCCCCCACCCTGTATTTTTTTTTTTTAACATGTCCTGCAGCATCACTTTAACACACAGAGGTGACGGAAAGAATTGAGCCATGATGGCTCACAGCAGGACGTGCGCTTTTTGGGAAACCGGGCCACGTGAGACCTGTCACACTTGTGTGTGCAGCCGAGAGCTCGTTTAGGCCGGGGGTTTTAAAAAGCTGGTGCAGCAAAGGTACTTTAGTTCTACCCTTGACCCAAGTCAATCTGCCACTTCTAGTTGTCAAATTAAGTGCATGACGGCTGTGTGTGTGTCCAGCCTACGCATAGTCTGGCCACAAACCTCCCATCCTAGCACCAGTGCAACTGATTGGCAGCCTGTATGTAGCATAAACAGTCCTCGAGGCGACGGACAATAGATATGATTTAGTATCCACTATAGTTATGTAACGTGTTTGCCTGATGTGAGTTCACAGCGCTTTAATGCAAGTCAGCTAAGTAATACTTGCTTTCAGGAAGAGTAAAAAAAAAAGAAAGAAAGAAAAAACTGGCCATAAAGCAGCAGCACAACCTTTTTTTTTTTATTGCCTCGCTGCATGGTACAACGAAGGGAACGGGGGATTTACAGTCTGGATTCAAATGCCAAAGGGAGACGGAGTTGCTGAGTTTCTTCTGTCCTCATGAATTCTGATCATCACAAGCATCCACAGTCTGAGTATCTTAGTGTATAAAAAGGTAACAGGGGCTCAACAGACTGACTTGAACATGGATTTCTTGAAATATATTTTGAGTAGTTTGGTGAAAAATATTGGAATGAGCGTGGATGGAGTTTGGAAGACAAAGCTTGTTCTGTTGCTTGTGGGCACCTTAAAAAAAAACACACAAAAAAACCACTTACCAAGCTCAAGGGAAAACTCTTCAAATCTTTTGGCTCGCAATAATAAATTAGTTGATATCATACGCCCACTGGAATGGGGGAAAAGTGAATCTAGTATACAAGATTAATTTATGAGTAGCTTATTTTTCAAACAGGAATTTAAAATCATACAGAGATTTGATAGACGTTTCTGTCTCAAATGGACAGAATAATCTGAATTATGACTGCAAGCGGGAAAAATAAAAACAGACAATCATGTACTAGCTGCTCGCAAACTGTAAATATACCTTTACCAAAATGGCTTATATTTTATATATATATTATATATTATATTTGGCTTTAAATGAAAAACTAACAAACAAAATAAAAAATTAAACTCATGTCTTTTCATAATTAGTAGAAAAGGTGGTTCATATTTGAGGTTTAATAAATAAAAGAGCAAAACTTTAAAAGTGTCATATTATCTATGAGACTATCATATTAACACTCCTCACCAATAAGCACATTTATTACATTTGCTTCAAGTGTTGCAATAACACCATCATTATAGTGCTGAAAAGGATGTAAGATGTTTCCTGCTGGTTGTTTTTGCACCTTCCGGGGAAAATATATTGACGTTGATGGTCACTAAATAGACGCCGAGAGGCCTCAATGACGTGCTATGCATTTTTCATCGTGTACTGTGTGGGAGTTCACGCCACTCGATTCTTGGAAGATCTGAGGGAGCCCTTGAGGCGACTGGCAAGTTGTCATGACGAGCAGCAGGGAGTGAAAAAAGTTATTTACCACTGGGCTGAATTTCAACAGCTGGACATTGACCTTAAGTAGCGTAGAGAAGTGAGTCCCAGCCAGAGGCTTTGGCACTCCTGTTGAGTCATTCTGCTGCGGCTCGGAAAGAGTGTGGAGTCGTCAAAGTTACAGTTTGCTCTAGGTGATTCATCTCTATACCAAGTTGTTTTACACCTGAACACTGTGTGTTGCATAGGCTAGCACAGAATTAATATTACATGGGCATGTCTGGATCACAGTCTGTAAATAAAACTGGACTATGTAACGTGCCAGTTGCAAAATAAACTCCCTTTTCACTGGCACCATTCACATGTGTTGCGTCTATTTTCCTCTAAATGGGAACATCATTTACAAAAGTGGCATCATGTGCTCATGAAGAAAACCACAAACTACTGACTGAGACATTAGCTCCTCAGGAAAATGTTTACTGGTGTTATAAATCAAGCGAGAAGCAGAGGCTCATTTTTACACTTCCATTCAGCCAGAGCTTTTTTTTTGTCGCCTCCTGGCGGCTCAATGCTACTTACGTCCTATTTCCTATGTTTTGCTTTACAAAATGGAAGGCTACGTCCATGTTTTGTGCCGATATGATACCAATATGACAAAATTAAATACATAGCAATACAGACACAGCAACAATATGATAATTCACCTTTTTTTATGTCTCTGGGAGGTTTCTCCGATATCCATTCAACGATTGTCAACTTATCCCTTATGCTACGTAGCTAAAAGTGACGGTTAAAAATGGTTTGTCGAAAAAGGCTGCAAAACGTGAAGTGCTGACAGCCCTAGTAGCATGTGACTCAAACCAGTCACAGACACAATGATGCGGACGTGGGGTCAAGTCACACATGTGAAAGTCTCAAGTCTCAAGCAAGTCATTTTGTCTTGGGCAAGTCAAGTCACAGGTTAAGTCACTGCACTATCAAAGACATTAGTATCCGTCAAATAATGGTAATATTGAATTAAATCATGTGCTGTTTAAGATATTTACTTCTTTTATCCTTTTAAACTTAAATTTACTCCATTTAAAAATCCCTTTTACTTCATTCGAGCCATCTTGTAACCATTACTTCATTCACTCAACTTTAAAGCTGTATTACCTTAATTTAGCCACTCACAAATGCTCTTTTCGCACTGCAATGTTAATTTTCTCAGCAATTAATTTGTTTTTCACTGCAAGAGAAAATGGAAAAAGTCTCATAGGCAATGCCTGAACGTTAGCCGGACTGAATTTTTATCATATCAAGCTAACGTTAGCTAACTACTGCGTTTGAGAACAGGCTAAAGTTAGCTAATTTACAGACACTCTCTAGTCAGAATACATCTTCAAATTACAAACAAAGTTCAATGTTGTCACCTGGCTGTCAGATACCTTCGTGGAGCAGGTCCTGCATTCAAGCATTTTGGCGTTTCGTATTAATGATAATAGTAGTAATAACGTGTTGGTTCGTTCTAGCTATGTAACAGGCTCGTTCATTCACAGGCTACTTCACATGTAACTTTAACTTCCAAGTCCAAGTCGAGTCCCAAGTCTTTTATTTGTTGTCAAGTCACAAAGATCAAAATTGAGCAATAATCAATCAATCAATCAATCAAAGAAAAATAAATAAATAAACTGGCCATTCAGTGGTTTTCAAATGCAAAATAAACAGAGCTTTCCTTTTTCATACACACTGACCGTATCCAAGGGAAACACGTCAAAAATAGCACATGCTGTATGTGTTTTTATTTTTTTAAGGTTTTGTTTCGCTTTTTTTTGCAAGTCGTGGTTAGTGTTAAACTTGTCTCAATTAGCCATCTGGGGGTCAATGGAGACGGCACTCGGACTGTAATCACACATCCTCTGCCTTGCTTGCCAAATCCTTACTAAGCGGCTGGGCTTTCCAGCTCCCTACTCTCAAATGTCCTTATGCGCCTGATAATCACTCGATGGAAAGGTTCTCAAATCTGCCAGTGTGTGTCTATGTGCATATTAGAGTTAATCTTCTGGTATGAATAGCGCTGTCTGTACAAATGAGTGTGTGTGTTTGCGAGGCCCACACTGACCCCCTCTGTCTGTGCGACCAATGATCATCAAGTGAAAACATTTAGATTGCCTGCTTCTTGGTGCCAATCTGGATTAAGCCAGAGATGAGACTATTCCACTCTGATTACCGTTTTGGCATATAAACCTGCATGGATAACATGGGCCATCAGCAAGACACACACACACACAGTTCAGATAATTGACTCATCAAGTCTGCCAACACCCTCTTCTTTTCTCTGTACATCCCTCCTCTCCACCTTGTTCTCACTCAGTGCACCATTATGCACTCAGGGCACAGCAAAGCTATTTGGATTAAAAGCATCCACCATGTGCGACACGTGAAACTCTTTGTCTCCATCCGTGTTTATGCTCAAAGGCACCTCCGCGTGTAACCAGCGAGCAGCGATACGAGCCGCTTCACTGAGCCCACTGTATGCAAATCAGGTGATTATCTCACCTTCGCGAAATTCTGGGATATGTTTTCGCTCTGTTTCGTAATTTGTTTTCAAATGGGTTTCTGCCTTTTCTCAGTAAGCCGCCAGGACGGATGCCAAAGAATAGAGAAAGGAGGAAAAAAAATGCACACATGATGACACAAGGTGGTTTATCATCACAACAAACCAGCACAAGGACGCGGTGCTGTGAGGGGAAAGCATGATCCCATCCACTCACAGGCCTTACACTCACACGACCAGATATTGAACTAAATCTGGATGTTGTCAACAAACGGCCAGTTTATATGCCTCGACACACACACACACACACACACAAAATGCTGTTTAAAAGGGGCACTTCACCTATTTGAAGGTCAAGTAAATCACTACAAGGGGTAGATCTTGGCCTATAAACCCAGCTGTAGGAGCTTTATGATGCCTGAGGAAGTAACAATCATGTCACCTGGGTAGTCTCAGCTTGTGCTTGGACACACAAGATCACCACTTTTATTTTTAGGGCCTGAGCACCAACTGGGCCAACTGCCGAGTTGCTTTTTTCTGTAGCAATATGATTTGCATATCTGACAGCTTACACGTCGGTTACAAAAGCATAAAATAGAAATCAGGGCTGTCAATAGATTCAAACAAAATGAACTCCCACACATTTTGAAATCCGTTAATCTAGAGGAATCGCAATTAAAAGATAGCTCTTCTTCTAATGAGTAATCAGACATAATCGTTTCATTCTTTTTCAACACAGAACTATGCATAGAAGATGTGGTTTCAAAGAGACTCAGGGCTATCAAGTGCCAACCTGGTCATCTTGTTAGACTGGGTGATTCCATTTGAAATTGTTCCATTCATAGACTGCTATTGATTGTAGTGTTTTGTTTTGTACTATAGATACTAAAAGGACCAAGTTCAATTGTCATTGTTTGTCCGTTAATGAAATGAATAATACATAAGCATGCTAGTTCCTGTAGACTTTCATGTGGGACAGAGTTGTTATTTGTCAATGCACGCTAACATTGAGCTCAAAGAAGCAGATGGAAATTAAAATAGGACATGCAAGCAGTATGTAGATTAAAATGATATGTTGGAGTTTAACTTTGGTGGCACATGTTAATACATTTTATTTACATATTAAACAAGGCAATAGGAGATGGCAGACTTCACCCCCTTCACCCAACAAGCCTCTGTCGACCTCTGTTGGTCATATTGGCAAGTGCAAGGCAGACACACAGAGCCACTAAAAACAATACTTCCATCCCACGCCGAGAAGATAAATCTCACACACACACAGAAGTTAAGATAGAATAAATTAAGATAGACACATTAAAAAAGTTAAAGGTAAAAGTTAAGATGAAACAAAACAGACAAGATCAACACAGTAGATTGAGGTTAATAATACATGATGGGTTAGATAATCTGAAAACGTGAACTTTTAGTTGGGATTTAAAGGTAGACAGTGATGATATTAAACCTCCATCAGCTCTGTACTGAATCTCCATGTAAAGTAATGCTATTGCCCTTTTGCCAGTAAGCTAAATACACTAACCTCTGCAAGACACAGCGTCTATGTTTTCATAGTTTAAAATAAGGGGGTAGGAGGAGGAGGGGGGTACGCATGTATGAATAAATACTTCCCTGCTTCTCTAACTGACGCTTATTTATATTTGTAGACTTGATTCCTTATGATGTTCACCGGCTGGAGCTTGTAGTTTGCTCAGAATTTTATTTACTGCTTCATCACAGGCCGCGTGTGCACACTCGCTTTGGCAAACAGCTCCAGCTTTAAATCTCTGCATGTACATGCATGCCCTTTTACGCCGGGTACATGCCCCTATAGCTCATGAATGGCTCCTGCTTTAAGATACTGACAGTGACTTCAGGGAAGTAGTGGGACATAAATCTGAGGCTGACACCCTCACTGAAAGTCATTAGTCAGCCATCACCAACCCTGGCCCTCTGCCATGCCACAAGAGCTTCCTCGCTCTCCCTTCACTCCCTTTCGGTGTCCCTTACTTTCTCTCTCGCCCTATGTTTGATCGCCCATAGTCTCATTCCTCTAATGGAGCCAATGAAATCAGGAGGATTCACATGGATGCGAGCACACACATATACCCACACGCACTGTAGATCACATCGAAGGCAGATTTAAGTAGATGGATATCAAGTCGTAATTAGATTATATTTAATCACAGTAGAGAAATGGATGCATGAGTCAGTAGCAATCCTGATTATTACTTCTATACGACTTTTTTTTTTTTTTTAGAGGAGGGATAACTAATTTTGCTCTTTCACTGTGTCTGATGTTTTTCCTCCCACTTCAAAATGAGCGAGCGCAAATGGAGATTTATTTATTTATTTTATAAAGCACCCTTACAAAGTGAAGAAAATTGGGTTCAAAGGAAATAAAGGAGTACGCTATGTTTACAAAAGGTGACGGGGCATGGAGGAGAGGGTAGCAGCATGTGCTGCGGCGCTGATTTTAAAAGGTGCTTTTGTGCCTTCAGTGGATGTGATTGATGTCGGGCAGACCCCGAGAAAGTGGGAGGCTCATCCTTTGCTGTTCCCATAAAAAAAGGGAGGTGATGGAGGTTTTCTGCAGGATTCACTTTCTTGTGAAACTGCGACAGATGCATGAGGCTCCCAGGCAGCGAGCAATTTCAATTTGCTCAGTGAAGGGCGCACGTTAGAGCCGACGATATACAAATGCACGCTGGTCTTGAGCAGAGGACACACTGCTGGATATGGTCTAACTCTACACTGTGTGTGTGTGTGTGTGTGTGTGTGTGTGTGTGTGTGTGTGTGTGTGAGTAGATATTGCAGAGGTCAGACTGTGAATGAATCAAAGCCTGGATCAATTCAGAAAAGCAGTTCATTTCACTAAATGTGGAGCTCTCGTTGTCACTCTAGAGGCCTCGTACAAGATGGAATTAAATCACCGCGTCCCGCTGTATGACAGACAGGGAATTTACTACGTAGAAAATATTTGTCACACCTTTTTTTCCAACCTAAATGCAACTTAATTGTGTCATTATCCGTGAGTGGATGTTACATTTTTGACTCCTGTTATAATTTCTGCTTATTTTAAGCTTCTGGGTTTTTTTTGTGCTAACTGCAGAAAAGGAAGATGCCCCTGCCAAGAACAAATTGAATGTACTGTACTGAAGATTTATGTGACCATGGGCTACTTGGACATACAAACAAACAGTATTTTAAATCTATGAAAAAGTGTTTTTTTTTTCCCTGTTCCTTCCAGGCACTGTCAAGGAGGACAACAATGAGACTTCTCAGCATTGGCAGCTCTGTGCCGACATCAGCACTGTATTACAAAAATAAAGCCCTTCCTGGATTCCTTTGTAACATAAGTGGGGCAATTCTACTTTTTATTTGTGATTGTAGAGGAGGAAGATAAAATCAGTGAAGCCGTGAAAACTTTTGGGGCTTGTAAAATACATTGCACCATAAACCACTGTGTAGTGTAGTGTTCTTTTCAGTGTATCTTACTGAAGTGATCGCCCTTACTCGGTACTTGTTTATCATCTAACTTGTGTGGATCCTTTATTTACACTATGAAAAGTACCATTGCATTAATTGAAGTTAGTTAATTGTTGCAGACTTTATGAAGTGTGTACTGCAGCCAGTAATTTAACTGAGCTTAAATGTAAATTGAATATAATAATAATAAAAAAAAAAACTTTCATTGCAGATTTTCTTTTTAGTTTCTCTTATATCAGAAAATATCCCCAGACCATGTTGTCTTGATAGTAAAGTCAGCTTTGGGAGAACATTTGGGTGAAGTCTCAAAACAGGAAATATCTTCCAGGCAATAAAGAAAAAAACAACAACAACAAAAAACACCCTGCAATCCTCAAATGTCCGCTTATTTTGGAAAAAGGAAGTCATATTTCCACACAGTTTATTGCTGCTAAATAAATATGTTATAGTTCGACAAATTAATGAGTCAAATTGGGTATTAGCAGTTGATATGCGTAATGTTCCCATGGGATTATAGAAAGTAATCACTGGATTACTTTGACGGTAAAGAAATTACTCAACTGGATGATTCTTTGGCAAGATCTGGAGTATGACGAATATTCGTCTTTCATTTCTTATTGGATTTAAGCATGGGGGGCATCAGACGTCTCGGGAAACTAATAAAAAGAAATAACACGTTTGTTGATTTTGAAAAGTTCACAGTGGTTACAAACACGTACACCACAACACATCTGCGGCTCTACAAAGAAAGTACACATCAAAGCCGGCGTCAAAAGGCATCCATCCATAGGAGGCATGACATGCCTCGTGAGATCTCACCCCGTCTGTGATGCATGACCTAAAGATGTGGCAAAGGCTTTTCCACATGGGTACCATCAAATGAAAAGCAAAGGTCAACAACGGTGTTTTCATATTTTTAGAAGTGTAATATCAAAACACACACACACACACATACACGTATGCATGCATGGAAACCTACTCATTTTGATCAGTATGGCAGATGAGGGCGTTTCAAATCTGCGACTCAAAACATCAGAGGAAGGTGAGAGAAAATTGAAGTAAAATGTATAAATTAAAGCTGCATGCAGAGCTGTACATGCACTCACACCCTAGGATTAACATACAAACATGGGGCTGGTGAAAATCATACATGGAACTTATGGTAATATGGAATTTCCTATTGTCAGTTGGGGCACTATGACCATGAGTACAAAATGTATATATATACACACATATATATGTATATATATACATACATATATATATATATATATATATATATATATATATATATATATATATATATATATATATATATATATATATATATGTATATATATATACACATACATATATATATATATATATATATATATATACATATATACATATATGTATATATATACATATATACATATATGTATGTATATATATGTATATACATATATACATATATGTATGTATATATACATATATATATATATATATATATATATATATATATATATATATATATATATATATATATATATACACACATACATATATGTATATATATACATATATACATATATGTATGTATATATGTATATACATATATGTATGTGTATATATATATATATATATATATATATGTATGTGTATATATATATATATATATATATATATATATATGTATTTATCTATATATAAATAGAAGAGATAGAATTCTTCATTTTCTCTTATGCCATAAACATAAGTATCCTCTCAGTGAAAATTCAACACTACAAACCAAGTTAGATGATTTTCTGAAGGGTTGGACATGAAAAGGAAAAATGCTCTAGATTGCACTGGACCAATCTGTTACCATGGACACACTTGAAGATGATTATGTGTCTTCTCCTTTTTTTTTTATTTTGCAACCTACAAAGGGACCTTTTGAAATCCTGTGTCCAAAGAAGACCCCACAGTTGTCTTTTGTTTGTGTAATTACATCATAAATCTCTTTTGCAACCCATACAGCCAGTGCTCCTAAGATGAACAATTATCTCCAAGTAATGAACACGCTGAGGAGCATAATTGTGATTTGATTCTCAGCTGTGCTGTCCCTGCTCTATAGTTTGGATATTTATTTTTCTCCTTTGATGCCACCGACATCTTCATTGACTCAGTGATACCCTTGGAGGCCTGCAGTCTGTTCTATGGACACATTAGAGCCAAATAATGGCAAGTGCTGCATGGCCTCTTTAAGAGCATTGACTCATTATGAGTAAGTGTCTTGTTGTGAGGTCTAGCAGGGCACACATGGATGAATATTGGAAGCCTCTTTATCATTTTAACATAAAATCTGTTCAAAGAACCAACAACTGAAGCAACACACAACAGAAAACGAGGCTATTTATGGTAGATTTACAGGAAAAGTTTGTTTCTGTGTGCATTTTGGAGATAGACACAAAACCCAGAGAGAGAAGCAAACAAAGTAATCTAAAACTGACTGAACTGCGTCAAGGTCTGAGCCAGCTCTTGTTAAAGAGGCACAACATTTATGCAAAACAGAAAGCAAAATGATTTCCAGTAACCCAGCTCCCATGCCAACACAGCCCCTTCTGTTACACTGATTGGAGTAAATGTTCCTTTCCATTCCTCTGCCACAAAGCTCATAAATAAAGAACACAAAGTTCAACAAGTGATTGTTACAAATAACCAGCGTAAAGATCGTCAAGAAAAGAAAAGAAAAAAAAAAAGAAAGACAGTGTAAAGTTTTAAATATGATTCAAACAGCTGTTTTGTTTTGATGCCTTGCTCAAGTGTATTTTTTTAATCCCCCTTAACCGATTTATCTGCTATTTTCCCTTGTCTCTTTGCTAAATTCAACTGAATCTCTTAAATGGTTTTTAGTGCCAGCCCACTGCTTTAATTTGACTGAATCCAACCCTGATGAATCGAGGAAGGGGCTGGTTGAACAGTTTAACGACCTCTACATTAAGAGTGGAGCTACTAAGGGAACGCACTCATTTGGATATCCAGACCCATCAATTCATTAGCTCCCACTGTCATATTTACACACATCATTTGTGTACGAAGCAACTGAAAAAAAATAAAATTGTTTTTTCATAGCTGTGGATGTAACTGATGGATGGTGGTTTGCTTTTGCAAGTCTGCAGCTCATTTAGGTAAAAAGCTGCTGCATGTGATTTAAGTAGGAGTGGGAAATGGATCTCAGTGGTCCTTTAATTTAGGCAGGGGCGCACATAAGGAAAGGATGACTTGACTCAGGATTGACGGCCGTGCACTCGTAATGGATGCCATCTAAGGAGTAATCAGTGCAGGAATAGAAATAAGTCCCACCAGAGCTGGAAGCCTGTTAAATACAAAAACTGCAGTATAGCTCCAGAAATTAAAGTAAAGTCGAATGTGCTAAAAAAAAACAAAAAGAAAAATGTATTTATATAGATGTTTTAAATTGTTTCAACTATGTTCACTTTTAAGTTAGACATAAGTAGTGTATGAGATTCTCACTAGGCTTGACTGGTCTGCAAAAATATAATAACATATACAGTACCTTCAAATGTCCATAAGAACCAGAGCACACTCTAAAATAAGTCCCTAGATAATACTCCTATCATCATATATGGTCAAAAGATAAAAGTAGAGAGCCTAATTATAAATAAGACTTGTATGACTATTCTCAGTTGGGAGGATTTCGACTATAGTTTCAAACTGTTTGACTAATTAACGTCAGTTAAATAAGGTCCGCTATATTTTTTTGAAAGGTAATTATAGTGTTTTACAACTCACTGACCATTTGTCACCACTGAGTGTGAATTAGCTCGTCAGCCTAATTGTGCTATACCATGTCGGGCAAAAAAAAAATAAATAAATAAATAAATAAAGAAGAAAAATATAAATAAATAAATAAAATAAAATCTAATAAAAGCAGGGAGATTAAAGAAATTATCCCAGAGATAGTTCAAAGTTTGAGACATTAGGACAAAGTTGATATGCCCGGGAGTAAAAACAGAAAGATGAAAGACTAAGTTGGACATTCAGCCTGTAAAAACATAGATACAGTGGTCCATTCAGTTTTGAAACAGCAGATTATTACAGACTATTGTTCTGAGCAGAAGTCTATATAAAAGACACACACAAAAAAAAAAAATGTGTTACATTAACAAGCAGCCTTTGTCAGTTTCTAGTCTTTTCATCATGGAACTGCTCAAACGTCTGAGCCAAGAGGATCAGACAGATTTTTCCCGGGATAATGTCAGATTGCTTTGATGTTATTAAACGTGCAGCACAACAACTGCAGTACCAGGGGTGTGAGACTGAGCCCCTTGCGGTTGCTGTGCGAGGTTAACTTCCAGACAATGGCTTTCATTGGTATTGAAAAACCGGGATGCTATTTTCGCCAATACAGATGACCATGGCGCATTCGAGTCAGAAACAGAATGGTGCACAGTAACTGGAGAGTAAAGACTGAAAACATCATCTCTCCAGTTAGCATCATAGTAAGCATAACTCCTCCTGCCTTTACTTTGCGAGCTGAGATGTCTTTGTCCAAAAAACGTGTCTTACCTCGATGCAAAATCACGCAGAAATCCCTACAGATGATTAAATGAAGTAGAGAAGAAGAAGACAAATAAGAGCAGACTCCTGCTGTGAGGCTGCAGGTACCACTGGACATAGAAAGAGGGAGACAGAGAGCAGGAGTGTAGCTAAACTAGCTTTACGTACCGCTTTCTGGACAGCATGTCGTTACACTGACACCAAAACGGTGAAAACGTCTTTGATAGCAGAGCCTGTGCAAACAGTGACAGTCACTTATACTGTGTTACACAGATATTACAACTTGTCACTTTAGGTTAACCATTTTTGTGTTAATTGATGAGTGAATGTATCAGCTGTCACACAACTAGTCAAAAGCAAGGACTGGCATGCTCACAGAAGAGGTGGCTGTCTGCTGCCACATCCACAGTAAGCATGCGTGACAGCCTTTTCACCTCAGTCGTGCAAGGGTGCGAGTACAATGTCGCGGTGCCAAATCCCCATTACTGACTCGGGCGTCTGCATCAGCTGTTGACATGTCAAAAAGACTCCGAGGAGGAGTCATTCTGTGAAGTGTTTCCCACACTTTTGTTCGACTTCTTTTCAGTTTTCATTTTCATTCGAGCCTCACACCCTGCTACAGCCCGATATCTGAAGATTGAAGGTCTTAGTGAGTCTCTGACAGTGTCTGTCACCAGGTTGCACCATTTCATTTTGCACCAGCTACTTCTCAGGTGAGGCAATAGACATTTTGGGAAACTTAATGTTACAGCCGAGTGAGGTTTCTCCAAAAAGTGGGACAGGGATGGCTGGGGAACAGAGCTGTGGTGATGGCATGAACAACAACAATAACAACAAAGAAAAGGCTGTAATTGTCTGTATGTTCTCTGTGGTGTCGAGTTCATTGCAAATATGCACTCCATTATCTAGGTGGGTCAAACTTAAACCATGAACACATGAGGGAAAAGCTTCATTACCATCTGACAAAGCTCCTGTGTTACAAGTTGAAAATTGGTTATTGGCTTTCTAGTGCTGGTACTATAATTTAGTCTTGGCTGTGTTCTGTGTTTCAGGCCAAATTGTTCTGTCACTAAAGGTTATGAGGCGAAAAAGAGAAAACCTCTATAGAGAGTAAAGGTGTTTTAGTTTTTTTTTTCTCTTTTTCAGTTATCTTATTCCTTTTCAGTGGTGAAATTTGTAAGAGGGAGTCAGTTTGACAAGGAAACAGTGAATATGTATTGACACGACAAAGAGAAAAGAAAACAATAGCAACTATGTTTGTTCTCAGTACACACAGTGAAATTTAAAAGATTAGCAAAATGAAGTACTTCACTTGATCAAATATTAATCCTCATTCCACGGCTACAGGTAAACACTTCAAAGTAAGAACAATGTCTAATAAAGATAAATTACAATTGGAAGTTTACTATAATACAGAGTATGCTGGGTATGGTTAGATAATAGAAGTTAATCAACACTGAGCTGCAAAAATGGTCAAACAAGACAAACTTACCATATTTAATGAATTCTGCTTCACTAAACAATGGAGGATTTCTTTCTGACCTTAACCCTCTAATGACCGTCATGATAATGAGGGGCAGACTGGATTTATTTTGAATTTACGGCTGTAGAATTGTAAAAAAATATTCACTGAGTGAGTGCTTCTGCCCCTTTTTCCAAGATTTCTTTCACTTACGATATATGGCAGTGATCATGACTACCTAAATACACCAAATGACCAGGTTTCACGGGCATATGCCAAGATGACAAAGCCTGAAGTCATCAGGTTAAAATTCTGAAAGAGTGTTTCAGGGAGCATGAGTCAGCATTTTCACCCCATTGAGAATCTTCAGGACATGTTGGAAAAGACTTCAGACAACTCTCTCATGCATTTGCATGCTGGTTAAAAGTCTGATTTTAGTCAGACTAAGACAAAAATTCAGTTTTCTTAATGTCATGTAAACACATTAGCCCGAATAAAGTCGAGCTAGTCTTAGTCGGACTAACATACCTGGATTCATGGACCGGACTTGGCAACAGGAAACTGATTCAATACGCACTAGTTTATAGAGGGATACAGCACCACCTATGCAAGTTGTCTAATTGCCTGTCTTAGTCGGACTATGTCCTCAGTTCAATTAAACTGTGCATGTAAATATTCGTCATAAATGCAGGAGCTTGGTTGAAATAAATGCTTTGACATAAAAAAATGTTTGCTGCAGTGGGTTCAACAAAAATGTGACTGTGTGACATTTTTGGTGGCAAACCTTCACTACAAATTGTGTATTAACTACATGTTTGTACTAGTGTGGTACCCTCGCAAACATGAGCTCTACTTAAATTACCATACACACATCATGATTAAAAGTGTTACGAGGTTTTATGCGAAGTGTTAAGTGCTAAACACTTTACATAAAGCCTTAATGAACCTCAAATGGACGATTTTATAGTGCCTCACAATTAGCTACTTACAATCTAATCTTAATGAAATATGATTAGGGGTTACATATCTAAAGAGTGCTTCATATTTGTGAAAAGGCTAAAACAAAGAGAACTGGACACAGCAATATTCATTTATGTGGGTCTTTGTACCCCGACTGCACTTATTGTCAGGGTAGTATTAAACGGGAAACTTCCAGGAATGTCTGAACAACAGAATTGTGTAGTTGAGAAAACAAAACAAAATGAAACAAATAAATCAATGGGTCTATTCATTCTGTCTTAACTGTACTTTCCCTGAATACTTCTTTTTTTTATATATATATTTATAAATATATATATATTTATATATATATATATGTATATATTTATAAATATATATATATTTATATATACATATATAAATATATATATATACATACATACATATACACATATATATATGAATACCATAATCTGAATACAAACATCAAAATACGTGCCCAGTGCATTTAGAGTGTATTTCACTGGTAACAGGAATTTCCAAAGAACAAATCAAAGACGTTACATTAACTCCCTGTTAACTCCCGTGCGCGCGCGCACACACACACACGCACACACGCACACGCACACACACGCTCAAAATATTTCCCCCTCTATTATGCTGCGTTCACATCACTGTTTAAACTAAACTTTATCGACTTGCGGCCAGCACTCCCATTACGTCAATTGCATCCATCGCGTCACAAAATGTACACAGTTCAGTTAATTATTTGGTTCATACGTTGTCCACCTGGCTACATATTTAAAACGAGAATAGTGACGCAAAAGATAGGCGTGATTTTCTTTCACAAAGAAAATGTTTAATTTCAGAGGCACATACCTTGCTGCACTTGACGTGTGACAAAATTACTGATGTGAAATATGCGATAACCAATTGAGAGTTACTGACGCAGTCGTTTTAAATAGCCCTGTATGAAATGTGCTCCGACCGGCACCACAGAGAAATGATTTACTCTGTGAATGTAATAGAAAAGACTATTAGCAGCAACAAAAGGAGGAAAAGCGACGGCTCCTCTCTATGAAATAGATCCTGACACTATTGTACTTTGCAGCACCGGAAGGCTCTTGGAACCTTTTAGTCACTTTTCCTCTGCCTCCTTTGGCTCAAACCACTTTGTGTATCATCACTCATCAGATATTGAATGTAAGAGATGCACTGAGCTAGCGTAATGTACAATGTGCACACCGCAATGGCGGCTGCATGGAAAGGTTTACCTGTCAGTTTATCTAAATGAGATTTGTATTGATTTTAGTGCTCCCTTTGGGTGTGTCACAACAATGAAGCAAGGCCAGCTAGATGTAAAATATGAAAGGTAAAACCACTGCAAAGGACACAATGCAACTGCCATTTTACAGGTAATGACCTGAGGCATTTGGTGGCAAAGGATCAGCACATTTCATTTTGAAATTTATTTCTAGATATGTGCAGAAACAAAAGAAATGGGTGGTAACATGGATTTGATCAGTTGTACAATGTGTCAATATTGACTCAGTTCAACTGTAATGAGAAGATCATACTGGTCACCACAGCTAATAACAGCAACATAAACATGCTGCCCGAATCAGATCATACGATCATGGTAACGTTCATGTCTCCAGACACTACGGAGGTCAAGAGCGCTGCAGGCTGCGTGACCTCGTGTTCGCTGTGTGGCTTATTGAAGCCGTTTCTCATCTTACTCTTGTTCTTCAGTAGACAGTCACAATCTGTATTGTTTTTCTTTCTTTCTTGCTCAACTTAATTAAGTGGAGATGTGATGGATGATTTAGGTTTGTTTGAGCATCAATGTTGCATTAACACAACTACACAACGGAAGAGTCAACGTGATTACCTGGCATGAATCGCATGAAAACGCTGGCAATGACATTACACAACCCCAAGGTCATATAGTCAATTAATAAGTAGTCCAAAACCAAAACACATCATGGATGCGAGATAAATCCATCAAAGCTTCACAGTGCAGATGTGACACTCATGTGGAGGATAAAGCGGTAGAAGATGGATGGAACTATCTTTTGATGTGTTACGGTCCACAAAAATCTAAAAGTTATAGGGTAAAGTTAAAGGTTCAATTCTGATGGAAGAAAATGTAATTAACCCTTTAAGACAAGTCCACTTTGCATTAACGTAACGACGTGACTGTTTGTGCCGTCGTAAGAATTCCAACGGTTTCTGAAAGCTGAGAAGATTCAAGTCGAAGCCAACAAGTGGTTATTAGGGTAATTTCACTCGCGCTCTTGCAGGAAGCTGGTGAATCAGCGTCTTTGTCACCATAGAGGAGAGAGTTGGAAAAACGCCTGTACATAGTTCCCATTTTGGCCTGTTTTTGGACATTGAGACAAAGACTCAAACAGATGTTATTTTGAATGTTTAAAATTCAAATTCAACACAAAATCTGGTGTTCATGTACAACTACAGTGTTTTTTTTTTTGTTTTGTTACACTATTTCAACATGCAGTAAATTGTAAATAACTGCCAGATATTGAAAGTTATTCTAGAAAAATGGGCAATAGCACTTAGTCATGGGATAATTTACTGGCCCTTTTATGGTTAAAATTAGCAAAAAGGTCCAGACAGGCATTTTGAGGCTAAGTTGATAAAGGGTTGAATACCTGAACATGAGAGCTGCATGATATGCAACAACTATATTGACAGCGACTTTGCATTCTTTGGGTCTTGGAGAATGCATGCAGCAATGTAGAATCTTGCAAATTTTGATTATTTTATGTTGAATTCTGCAGCCCTATCCACAATATCTTTATCAAGAAATATCATCTGTTTCTATTAAAGATGTCCCTCTTCCCCTTTGCAGTGAACTAATAGACAAAAAGGGGGCCACCTACCATGTCTGCCTGAAGTATTGAGGCAAATGCTGTAAATAATGGATCACACAGCTCTTCATCCTGTCTTGCGTCTTCCTTATTAGAATTAAAGTAGCTACAGTGAATCCATGTCAGCATATTTCATTAGTAAAACTTGAAAAAAAAAAAAAGGCAGAAACATGGCCTTTGCTTTAATTTGCATTGCACGGATAAACATTATCTTGTCACACAAATCAGGGGGGAAATACTGCTCTGTGAATTGTTCAGCCATTCATATTTGCTGTTCTTATTTTTGTGCAATGTAGTATCCAAAGCAAACGTCTCTGAAGCGTGTTTATTTGTCGTGCTACAAGATGAGATGCAACATTCTGCCGTGATTAGAAATGCAAATGTCATGCTTTGCAAGTTTGCACTTCAATTACGAATCAAATTCAGACTCTTTAAATAACGGTCAAATGCATTATGATGACGATGATTTTCATATTTGAGACTAAACTGGAATAAACAGGGAGGGAGTCGCAGTGAAAGGCACGAGCGCTGCAGCTTGAGACTCCATTTACGTATCAGCTGCTGAATGACGTTAAGTAGCACTCACCAATATGGTTAACGCACGATCACTGGCTGTATAGCTGAAGGTTCATGGTAAGTGTCACACACCCTGTTATTAAAGTCTACATGGAACAAGATGGTGGGGGAACTTCTGGCACTCTAACTGCTCATTTCAGGGTAAACATGTGGCTGAGAGGGATGCAATTTCACAGAGCCAGAGTGCTTTAGTTACCACTGACATGCTCACAGTGCACGGCTCTAATTAAGCTAAGGCTTAGCCCTTTTGGAATTAGCATCAGCGCTGTTCTGAACCATATAAATCCTGTGCCCTTCATTGTGGGACACCAGACAGTAGGTTATAATCAGTAGATATGGCTCCTTGTCAGTTCATACATTATTCATTAATCACAGGTCCGGGGTGTAAGAATTAGTGACCTGTAATGGAGAGATTGCAGACTGAAACAAACATCTGCAAACCACTCATCCCTCCCATTCCCATGTGTCAGCAAGCTATGGTGGCCCTTACTTACCAAAAAGCATGTTTTTGTCATCTCTGTTTGCATCGTAAGCTCCCACTTTTTGCTGTATATACATGCATATACATATATATGCTATTTATTCACACATTAATAATATTTCTCAAGCTGTATTCACTCAACGTGAGCTTTCACATAAGCGAATGGCATTTATTTATGTGGACTGAGGTCGATTTTTATTCTAAGTGCTGCTGTTGACGGCAATCAGAATGCATGTTGTTGATCTGACATTAAAAATATTAAAATGGCAAATACAGCTGGGTCAGTTGGGACCTTGCTCAACAGTTCTCCTCTCTTCTGCAGTATACAGTGTTGGCTGTATCCAGGTTGGAGTTGAAGGTCTTTGCCCCTTTTTATGAAGTTAATGTCTGAGCACCTGTGTCTCATGACACTGACTCCACCTGTTTCCCACCGGAAATCTTTTTTCTCACCCTTGTTAATGCATTTGCCTAATCACGTCACACATTCAATGTGAATAGAGAGGGTGCATCAAAAATCTTGAATTAATTTGCAATCCCACGCTGTTTGTGTCACCACTAAAAGGCCTTGAGGCCACGAAAACCAAATTATTTCGACTTGAAGTGATTATACACTTATATATATATATCCAATATCCAATTTCAGCCAAAAAACTCCATCAGTGCAAGACAGTGGAACCTTCAAGACTAACACATTCTTCATTATACCCAGGGATTGTGGCTGCAGTGTCATTAAAAACAGTAGAATAAGGACATTATATGAGCAGAAGTTGTGATAAAAATCAAAACAAAACAAGATATAGGCAGATATATTATTTTAAACAGAACAGTGCATTTGCCAATGTCAAGTGAATTAACTTTGTGCAACATACATATACAGCTTAACACCGTCCTTGGCACACACGCCCTCATCTTTCAACATGTCCTCTTTTGCTAATTTCCCTCATGGGATTTCCTAAATTTGTGCGCTTTCACTGAGACAATACTGTTATACCGGCAATTTATTTACGATGACACAGATCAAGCAATCACCATGAAGTGCATAATGGAGAAGTAGGGGATATGCCTTGAGAATGAATAAACAACACAATGAGCCCCTTGGTGCTTGTTAAGTTTAAAATGTAATAGTGGCAAAAAATAACTACGTGTAATCAACACATGCACCTCGGCTGAATATGTGAAAGCAGAATAATGAAGCAAACAGGCCATGACAGAACCTGCTATAAGTCACGGCCACCTTCTTGACGCCAACTTTTTGGGAGACATTTTTGTTTTTTTTTCCTCCAGCGATCTCCCTGACGCGTTCCACGTGTGCACTCAGGACGCAAAAGAAATGTGCCATTCCAAATCAGAAAACCGACAAAGTGTGAACGTTGCATATGACAGAGAAATACAAATTGGAAATAACACACACACACACACACACAGAGGTGTGATGAAAAGCCTTCATCCAAAGCTACACCATTGCAAGAATAATGACACAGTGGCGAGGGGAAGGGTAAATTGGATGTCAGCAGGAGTCTGCATGAGGAGATGTTCAAAAAAGCCAGGTGGATATAGCATCCGCCTAACACAGACCTGGTTACAGTGTGGAATCAAAACACCTGGTTGGGCCCAGGTGCAAGGAGAAACGACAGCTGTGATGAAGCAGCGTATGAGCCAATGACTGCGGGCTGCAATCTAAATGCTGTGGGAGCGTTCCGTGTAAACAAAGTTCAAAACTCTCCGGGATTATGGGATAATTGTTGTTTTAAAAGCACCTAAAAGAACAAAACTAACAAGCACAAGTAAAGAGCACCAATGTAACCCTCCACATGACTCATCCAATCCGGACAAATCCAGTGGACCCCCCCGTAATCCTTTTTGCAACTCTTACTTGACGAGCCCCATGGGTGCCATTTTAAAAAGCCTTTCAAGATTGTCCCTCTAATCCTCCCATCCTGTCCTATTACTGCGGCTTGTTTGTAAGGAATGTTGGTTTCTCCAAGGTTGTTTATGTCCTTTGTGTCAAACCCTTAAGTGCTTAACATCCTTTTGAGGAGAAAGCACAGATTTAATGTCCGGGAAACGTGTTAATACGGTTTTAAGATATGCTAAAAGCATATAGAACGTAGTGGGACCGCACACGATCAAATAATTTTGTATTTAAATCACACAAGTCCAATTACCAGCAAACAGATGGATTGCATTAGACTCCTAATGATGCCTCCAACGTGTATTAATTAGGTTAGAACAAGGATTCATGCGCCTTCTTCGAATGCGACGGAGCGACTGAAAATAACTTTGAAAATGAGCTGCAGTTGATTCAGCAACATCCCAACTCTTGGACTACACGTTCAAAACGATGTCTAATGTGTTTAATCAAATCCTATAGCTGATGATAAAAGATGGTCGTTTTTGTTTTTTTTTGTCTTTCTGCGAGTGTTCTTTGACTTTTGCAACTTCACTCATTTCCTCGTTCATTTAAAGCTTTTCCTCCGAGGACTGTGCCAGTGGCCCCCCACTAATCTCTTGATCCTCCTTGAGAATATTGATTTTTGTCCTGACTTAGACTCATGACTGTTTCATATTCTCTCCTCCGCTTCCCCCAATCTCACCCTGGGCTATTATTGAACGTGGCATAATTGTATTGTATTGTGTGATATCTAATAGAACTCATAAAGTAATATCAGTACATGTTACAGTTCCTTATTGTTCCTTATTTATTAAGAGTGGGACTCACAGGGTGGCTCACCATACAGTACAATTATGGGATATGGCCCGCAATGTATCATGATATAGTGAATATATGATGATTATTCTGTTGCGTGACAATTATATAAAGATACTTTACAACATATATATATATATATATATATATATATATATATATATATATATATATATATATATATATATATATATATATATATATATATATATATAACTGAAGAGCACAAAATGACCTTAAACAGGATAACATTACTTTCACTGCTGTACTGTATTATAATGTTTCACTGTTCACAATTACCCCCTTTCAACTTTGTCTTTGGCCCATTAACTTAACTTAACCGATTTGCATTTAGCTTTGTATTACTAAAATAGGGGTAGTATTTTTGAAAAAAAATGTGCTTCCTAACCTCAGTTACCCCTGAGTTGATAAATATCTTCATTCTTTGGTGGGCACTTAAAAAAAAAGAAAAAGGAAGATATTTCTCAACTTGGGGGAAACTGGGGTTGGGAAGCAAAATGTTTCAAAAATACTACCCCTATTCTAGTAACACAAAGCTAAATGCAAATCAGTGAAGTATTGCTTTAACATTTCACCCACGCTTGTGATAAGCGCCACCACCTGGAGCCTTGAGGTAGTGATGCTGATGAGTGAAACTGGCCGAAAATCCGTCATTTTAAATTTTAAAATTGGATAATCCAAAACGATATATTATTGTTGTATTCATATTTTGATTTGTTGTAACTCAAAATACAGAGAATAGAGAAATGATATCAACGCTGAAACTCATGTGCGACCCAATGTCCAACCAAAGTGATGGATCGGAAATTCTGATTGTCACCTGTCAGACCATGAAACAATGCATGTTATCACAGGTCAAATGTGATCAAATTATAAGTATGTAAACAAAAGAGTAGCTTCACGTATTTGTGTATCAGCGTTTCCTTCCCTCAGCAGCAGCAGCGTGTTGAAACAGTTTTCTCATTAATCTCACTGCATTGGCTTGTTATCTTAATGACTGCTTAATGAGTCTGTGCTGTAGTTGTAGATTGTGCTAACAACGCTCCGACAGACTGAGGCACACAGTTCCAAAAGCACATCTCTCAGAAGCAGCCGGGCGTCTGTCTTTGTAAGACAAACAACATGCCAGTGTCTGACACGAGGACAGATCAGGGTTTACTGCTCTGCCACACAGTGGCAGTTCAGAGTGGTGTGAATCCCAAAAATGTAGTCATCAGCTCTCTAAAGAAAACAGTGCTGGCAACGCTTTCTGCCTTGTGGCAGAATCTAATCTTGTGGAGCTTCAAAGATCAAACCCGGAGCACAAACCTCTGCAAAAGACGGGGCACTAAATGTACAGATTATTCAAATCTGTATTTTACTCTTTGAAAATAGTCTGTGGAATAATGCTAGTATCTCATAAATGAAGCAGTTAAACTGTATTTTTATCTGCAGGCACACCTTCATTTAATGTCCCTGTGAAAAGAAGCAGATGTTGACTTCATTGTGGTTTTAACTCCAGACATAAGAAAAAATAAATGAGTAAAAAACATTCCCATCTGGTTTATTGCTGCAGTAGTTTTGAGGCAGTGTCTTGACAGAGATGTATAAAATACAAGAGACCAAGACTTGAGTAAAAGTACAAGTACACGTAAGTGGAAATACTAAAGTATTCAACATTGTTTGTACTTCAGTAGTATTTTAAAATGTACTAGTACTGCAAGTAATAATCGAAGTACTGTGTTATGTATAAAAAATGTGCAAAATCACTTGACCCAAAATACAAAAAATGTGCAAAAATAAGTCATTGTTCCTTCTTTCTTTTTATCTCCTTTAATATCATGTAGCTTAACATGTTTTCTCCTAAACTAAAATGTCCTTATTGTCACACTGACGGAGGTTATAGACTGTATATTTGTTAATGTTTGCAGGTGATGGATCCTCATACTTTCTCGGCTTATGTATGGATTTCTGCTCTCCAGCCTTCTGTCACTTCAGACAAGGACCAGACGGGACCAGTTCAATAGATGGGTCTTTTTTTAATTAGAAAAAATAATCATATCTACATCCATCACCCTGTGCATTACATCCTGTTGAGTTCTTCATGGCCACTTGGCAGCATTAAAAAAAGATGATAAAAAAAAAAAAAAAGGCCTGTGAAGGACGTTAGCATAAATTTTTTAGTATTAACAAACAGTGGCAATATTTTTAAATAGAATAGCACTAAAAATGATGGAGAGCAGAACTTATGTGGTGAATTTCAAAATACTTACATGCTAAATCTTATTTATTGCTCGTATCATACATGTCAGGCTAAAACTGAACATCTTACTCTTCATTTGCCCTCACTGCATTTTACTTCCTTTCCTCTTCTCCTTCACACCTCCTTCCTCATTCCATCACTCCAAAGACAGGCTCGTTTACTTCCTCCTTCCCTTCACGTCACGCTCGCTCACTCTCTGCCTCCCACCTCCCAAATTTCCGTCCGTCACCCTCTATGATCCCTGCACCTGCCTTTTGTTCACAATCTTCAGCTCACACTTCCCCCCCACCCCCCCCTCCTCCCCATCCCTTGTCATTTTCTTTCCCTCTGTGCCTCAGATCGTCCTCGTTTGCCCACGTCTTCATTTAGAGACTTGGTGCGGGCTCCGGTTTCTTTAAATAGCTTTCTTTGCCTGCAGCAGGTTGAAGCTGCAGTCTGGGTCTGCTAATAAATGACAGTGAACTAATGTGAGCGCTGAATCAATCAGGCTGCACAAACTCACGCACAATGTGTGTGTGTGTGTGTGTGTGTGTAGGTGCACGCATGCAAATACTTCACATCACATCACATGGAAGCAGGGACTCTGCAGAACGCAGACATGATATGACATGTTTTTTTGCTAGAAAGACGTTGGTAGAATAATCGCTTGAAGGTGTGTGTATGTGTGTGTCTCTGTGTACTCGTATTTGTTGGGACCTTTTAGGGCATAAACACCAACCTTGCCGGGAAAATCTGGTCCTAATGAGGCAGAACCTCAGTTATGAGGACCTGTTGGAGTTTAGGGCTGAGATTTGAATTGTCAGATTAGGTTAGATTAGGTTGGTGGTTATGGTTAAGGTTAGGGATGACACTCTGTTTAGGGTGTCCAAATTATTCAATGTCAGTGCAGTGTCCTAGGAAGAAATACACAATGCTGTATCATTTCACAGTTTATGTTCATCCTGGTGTCTAGAACATCACATCTGATATATAAGGCTGAATTAAACTTGGTGTTTTCATTCTGGTATAGACCAGTAGATCTTTCATCTGCCGCTCTATCCTCCACATAAGGGTGACATAGGGGGAAGGGAAACAGTGTGGATCAGCCCAGCACTTGTTGTGCTCTATTTTGGTGAACATGGGGTGCTTTACAGGACCTATAGATGTGAGGTGTGAGAGTGGATGTCGGCGCTTTTCCACTACACAGTCCCAGCATGGCTCGACTCTACACGGTTTGATATGGTTTTCCTTAAAAAGAAAAAAGGTTCCAACTAAAAAAAGTACCAGGTAGTATCACTAATGGAAAAGCAGAAAGAAAAAAAATGCCCTATGTTAGCTGGGATTGGCACCAGTACTCCCCCCATGTAGAGGATAAAGTGGCAGAAGATGAGTGAGGCCACATGTTTGTTGTAGCGGTTCACACTTTTGCCTTTGCAGCAGGAAGACTCAAGGTTCATGACCTGGTCGGAACAAGGGCCTTTCTGCATGGAGTTTGCATGTTCTCCCCATGTATCCCTGCCTTTTCTCCAGGTTTCCCCCCACAAAAATGCAGATTTGGGGATTAGGCAAATTGGACACTCTAAATTAGATCGTATAGGTGCAGGGGTGTATGGTTGTTTGTCTCTATGTGGCCCTGTGATGGACTGGCGACCTGTCCAGGGTGTACCCCGCCTTCCACCCCATGCCAGCTGGACATCAGTGCCCCCGCGACTCTCATGTGGACGAGAAAGCAGTAGACGATGAGTGAATGGTCTTAGGCATACCTTGGCCCACCTGATTTTGCTCTCAGTTCATTTTGGCTATACTTTTGTGCTAAAGCCAGTTTATTTGAGCCTTTGCAGCACTTTTATGAAAACATTTTTTTTTTTTATCATCACTATTATTATGTTGTTTCATGGAGAGGAAAAGAAAAAACATGATTTTGTATAATCTAGGTGCCTCTTGTTTCCACATCGATAAAAAAAGAAAATAAGTTTGTTCTTTATTTATCCCCTTAGGGAGACAAATGGCCATCATCACCAGGATTTCCTTATTTCACCAAAAATGCCACACGCCTTTGAATCAGTCATTTTCACAATTTAGATCACATTCAATTGTGGTTCAGGACCATGAGCTCAAACGTATTATAGTGTACGACATAATATGTTTTGATTCTGGTGACTAGATTGCCAATGTATTATTAGTATTAGTATTATTATTACTAATGTCATTTTAACATTAGGTCAAGGTTCTGTCTGCCCCTCTATGGTTTAAATAGTTTAAAACATGTGGAAACTTTAATTACTGTTCAGGAAAGTTTTTGAATATATTTCAAAACATGTTATCAGTCATGAACATCCTAGTTTAATAGATCATTTATTTCTTGTTACTTGTGCTGTGAGTTTAAGGCGTTATTAACGGCATTAATGCAAACCCATTTTAACGGTGTCAATTTTATTATCGCGAGATTAACGTTCTTTTTGGCCTAGCAAACTGTAGTTTTTTTTCACATGCTGTGTCAACAACTAGTAACGTTAGAAAAACTACAACACCACACCGGATCTAGCTAGACCGGAAAGAAAACAGGCACGTTGCGCACACTTGTTTGGGCTTGCGAGCCGGCCAAAGAGTAGTAAGCTAATGTTATGTTTTTCAGTCTCCAAGCGGGCTCTCCGTATCCAACGCAGCCTGGATCATTTCTCGACACACTCCCCACATCCAAGTAATGATGTATACAGTGGTACCAACCAAGCTGGCAGACCCCCGAACCGTAGTAAGGAGACCCCTGAAGACCACTAGCTCCTTTAGCTCGGATTAGTTTGTTATGGCAACAGCACATTAAACCTTGCACAAAGCAAGCCGATCCACTTTTCTACGTTGATAAAAGCATTAAAATACATTAAAAGAGCATTTAGAATACATAACATGTGCGATTAATTGTGTTATAGTTTAATTGTTTGACAGCACTACTTGTTACATGTTATAAATATCAATATGTGACAAATTAAAGGATTGTCTCTGTTTTAAGCTGCCACAAAGCCTTGGTAACTTTTACTCAGCAGCATTAGGGGTGTAAAGGTTGTGTTAACAATTCTAAAAGGTCATATTCATGTGGCATCAACACATCAATGCCTCCAACACTGACCACAACAAATATGCCAGGGAAAAGGACAACAACACTCATGTGGCACGCTGTCAAGTGAAGCATCCCAACACCAATTTCCCCGGAAAAAAGCACCAGCAAACAATAATTATAGGGCAAATATTCACAAAACAAGAAAAAGTCCAACTGGGGTTTAAAATACTGAAACGCAATGGAAAGATAAATAAATGAACAGTGAACTCGACAAGAAAATGAATCCCCCAACTGCTCTGCAGCTAACCTTTGGCTGTGTGATCTACTGTGGTGGGGAGGCAACTGACACCAAATCTTCCTGAGGCGTCACTTCAAAGTTCATTTGAAGAGAAAATAATATTCCAGCACGGAGTCCAACTGTGTACAAGCTGCTCGATTATGTGTCTGCACTACGAACCGATCGATAGCCACATATCTCAGAGACGGAGAATCTTAAAAATGCAGCTTCTTGTGTCACGCATCACACACTCATTAAAAGCTAGAAACTCAACCTTGCATCCAAGGAGATCTGGGAAAAACAACCCAGCATGAATGCATATGATGTATATGGGAATTTAAACTGTGTACCCATGACATTTGACAACTTCATGTGAGAAAAATGAGTCCAGACATACGGTCCGCATTCATGTTCATTTAATCACATGTGTGTGTCAAAATTGGTGGTAGGAGAGTGTTTTCTTGTCTGAGTGTTTACTAAATCACAGAAACTGATGACATGAGAGAAGGGAGCGCTCTGAACAAAGACATGTTGGCGAGAAAACAAAAGGGTCTCATGGCAGGACCAGCGAGGCGTGGACCACTGACAGTCACCCTTAAGTTTCAGACTCAGAAGGTGACCTGTCGCCTGCTCTCCATCTGAATACAAATGAACAGATTTGATAGAAAGAATGGATTCTTGCAGACAAGGAGGCTTATTTTTCTAAAGAAAACCCAGTCCTTTCTAAGCAGCTCTTACAGGATCATGACAAAATTTCATCCCCCAAAAAAACACAGGGTTAAGCTTGTGCTTCTGAATTCCAACAAAAGATGAAATATTGTTTATTTCTTCACAATAAGTCAAATGGCAATCATGTTCACTCTCAAAGCAAGAAGTGCACGGCTTTTGTTATGGAGATTAATCCCAATTGTAATAAATACCGTGGCTCAAAAAGAATAAAGAACAATTCCGCCAATAGATGACAAAGTGTTTTGTCACCAAGGATAGAATTGCTCTGCTGGTAATGCATTTCTAATTAAGTCACTGTCTATTTTCCAAGGCTCTCCGCATTAACTTGGCAGTCACTTTAATCGCAACCCCGGCAGCTGTTGACCCACAGTTGTTTGACAATGTCTGGCAGATGCTAATTTGTTATCGCTATTCCCTGCAAACTGTGTCACCTGCGGGCATGATCGACACCGTATAGCACATCATTTGGTATGTCAAAGGTACCAGTGCTTGATTTTACTCTGGAGGGACAAAAATATGTGTTTCCTATTAATTTGTTTTTTATTCTGATCATTTATACTCTAGAAGCAGGATTAATCAACAAGCCTATGAACAAAAGTTGGATTGGAAGCAAGGCTCTTGTGTGTTGAATTCTGAGGAGTCAGGCCAGCCCAGCCAAGTAGACGTGGTTTTATTCAACAGTCAATGTCAACTGTGTAAATAATGTGAAGGAGAAAACAGATGATATAGCTCAGCACATGGTGTGTTCCAATAGGTGCTTGGTTACAGTTCAAAGCCTAATTCTGAGGCTTCGAAACAGAATTGAATTTTTGCAACATTAAGACTACGTCCAAGTCACTTTCAAGCATTTAATTGGCGCTGTTCCACAGTGTGCTCACATCTTGTTGGAACCGTTTTATTGGTGTTCCAAACTGATCTTGGACAGACTCTAGGAATAGAATAGACAGGTGCGTGGTGGCCAAAGCTTTGGCATGAGTCATCACAACATCCTGTTTCGGTGTTACAAGTCTTTCGCCGAATTTCGGTGCATCTCTACTAAGCATGCGTGTTGGTTCCTTTAAAAATGTGTCATTTTCAGAGAAAAGAAAAGGACTAAAATAAGAATCAATGAGAGACTGCTGCAAGGACGTGACGTACTTTTTAGAAAAGCATAGGAAACTACAGAAAGAGAAAGTTAAAGTGCTCTCAGTGGAAATCTCTGTCAAACACATAACTGGCTCCGTCGTTTTCTGCTTTATCCTTGAACCAGGTACGTGGATGCAGATACTTTGGGAAGTTTATTTTTAATATGAGTTGTGCAAAATCCAACGTATGAAGTGTTACATTTGGACAAAAGCCACCTTTATGCTTATGTAAATGGAAAGAAGGAAATGCCGCATAGCATGTGGCCAGAAAAGTCAAACATTGTGAGTTTGTAGTTGTACACCGTTTTACTGTGCGGCATTTAAATGGGAAATGATTTTACAATTATGTAAATTTATCGCGACAACATCATTTTATCCAGCGTCTCTGCAGTTGTACGGCGAAAGATTAAATGCCCCATTTGTAATAAAGTAATACACCAAGAATGTGTGTCAGCATGTGTTTGATTGGGCAGGGTAATTCCGTGCTTAATGACACTGCATTACACTGCAGCAGAAGCTAATTTTAAGATGACACTTCATTGTTTTAAAAGGATTATTCTGCATTGGCACAGGTGTCTTACTGAAATGACAGCGCAGACCCAAACCGACAATAATCATAGCAAAGAAAAGCCTTTGACATTGAAGACTCGAATTACAAATGTACTAGTGTCCTCATTTCAATACAAAATATATGACAGGATATTTTAATTATTAATATACCCTATATAGATCTACATAAAGAAATGTGCACATTGCTTTAAGTTTAATGTCTTTTTCAACCTGCGGTATGAGATGGAAAATACACAGCATCAGCAAAAGCAGACTTGCAATTTGTTAAGTATTCTGTTGGCCCAAGGCAAGTTGGAAAAAAAAAAAAAAGAAGTTTCAAAAAGAAATAAACAGCACCAGGCAGCCTGTGCTCTGCTTTCAGTGATGAAAATTTCATGTCGAATCCTCTGCTTGGCAAACGCGGTGCACCAGCGTTTCTGTTTTTACTCGAGGTTTAATCCTCGGGGGACAGCAGGTGAACCGCAGCCGAGGTTAAGTCACGTCTTCTCGCCGACCTCCGCGTCGCTAAATGGTTGAAACACATTTGACAAGGTTAGCCGTCGTGACAGCGACTAGAAAAGTTGGATTTGGCAACATGTGCCACTTTTTTGACCGTCAAAGTCTTTCTTCTCTGCTTTTAAGGCGGATCAAACACTGATGGATTTGAACATCTAAATGAATCGTATGTCCTTTTTTTAACCCAAACTTTAATTAACACGTAAGTACTGCGCAAAATGGCCACAGCGCACAACGTAAACAGAAGCTGTCTGACTGGCTGCACACTGCAAACGCGCATGCTGTTGGCCATAAGCACAATTTAAATTGTAGTATACAAGCACTTTCCTTTTGCTGAGAAACTACCTCCTCCAGATTGCCTCTAATATAAACTTTCTATCTGCCCAGTGCCCACATAAATTCAGACATGTGCATTAAAGGCTCAGCCTGTTAATGTAAGCATTTTCCTTAATATCCACTGCCGCAAAGTCTATATTACCGGATGAAAGGAAAATACAGGGACTCCAAAGTGATGTTTAAATGTGATCAGATGTTATTAGTGCACACAATTTACTGTATATGGTTTAAGAGTTTGGCACAGAACGTCAGGGGAATAAAATGTATTGGGTTTTTTGATGGCTCGACGAGATAAACCTGAATATAAATATCGTCAGCAAAATACACTTGTGAGTATATTTGTAAGTCGTTTTAATTGAAGCTATTGGAGGTAGAGACCAATTGTGACAATAAAAATGTCATATATAAAGTAAGTAGTAAGTACGAGCAGTTACTGGAATAAAAAGGGACAGCATTGCATCCTTTTGTGCATTAAATATAATTTAAAATATATATAAAAAAAACACTATGAAATAGCACTATTTAAAGCAAATTTAAACATATCCTATATGCAAATGTGTAATTCCTAAAAAAGCTGGTGTAGAATTACTCATTTGAGTTATTTTTTTAAATATTCTGGGATCTAGTTTTTGCTTGAGTTGGAGTGATAATTATCAATAATAATTATAGAGTCGATTTGAATCCAATTTAACTCATTTACTTTGTTTGTTATGCGGAAATAGAAGTGAGGGAGGTAAATGCATTTAATGCACTAAACATAATTAAAACTTCTTAAAAATACAGTTTAAAAATGGATCCTAAAGAGACTTGTTTAGATAATTTAATTAATGCACTGTATTATTAAATGGTGTAACTTTATTTTCACTCTTTAGATCTATGCAGAATTAACTTAAGTAACCTACACATACTCTATTCAATGACCAGAATAAACTTGACAGGCATTTAAAACTGAATTTTTGAGTGAAATAAGCGTCATACAAAGAAAGCTATTATTGTGGTATAGTACTTACCACAGAATTAATAAAAAACAAACTTATTTAGTAACTTATCTACTCTCTAATACTTTCCACTGCTGAATAAAACCACTTTTTCCACCGACGGTGGTTATTTAGGAGCAACCACATGTACCTTTGGCCATTATATAACCTTTAATTAGGTTTTTACTGACTAACAGCTGTTTCACCTGACTTTTAAAGCTCATCAGTCATTATTAAAATCTGACTTTGCAATTTGACTCTTGGCTTGATAATGCTGTGAGATATTATGTGAAGCAATGAGCTTTACTCTACTACAGTTCTCCACTGTTACATGGCACCTTTACTGTTTGTGTCAAGCACAATCAATTTACAAAGTCAGTAACTCTCTGACGCGTCAGCCTCCCATCACGGCGAGTCAAATCATGCGCTAACTGAATTATTGACTGCACGCAGAGTGTGTGAACTGTGCACAGAGGAAGAATCAAGTATGAGGTTCTAATTAAAAGCTTGAGCGTGTGAAGTCTAATATAGAAAGTGAACGGCAGATGAGCTTCTATAACAATGCCTTGACTTCTAATCTAGCAGATTATTTTACAGAGCTGAGTGTTACAGTTGCTGTTAAGGGAGAAGATTGTAGTGCTAACTTTGTTTCAATTACAGATGGTAATTTAATCTCAAAGCATAATTATAGTCATTTTACACTTAACCTGTGATTCCACTCTCACCTGTCTCTTTACTCTATTTCAGTCCTCTCTTACCCGAGCTGGATTTCCTCTTTGCACTTAAGGTCCTGGCTTTGCCAGGGAAACTTGGCTCCTCTCCAGAGCTGGTAACGTAGCCTGAAGTGTTTTTAACTTGAAGCACAAAAACAAACACGCAGGCCTGCGATGTATTAACTGTCAACACGGGTAGCCCCAGTGGAAAATCAATGTGTCAGTGGTTAAAAGGGAAAAACTCGAGAGCTATCATCAACCGGTCATAATCATCTCATCAAGAAAACAGCAGCGATAGCTATACAATGATGATCTCCACAAACAAGCGCTGCATGTAAATATCTAGAATCTGTCGATGAGAGATAACGGTATCTATTCTGTTCCAGTGACACACATATTAGGACACAAGGTACGTTTAAAACCCTTTAACACCAAGCATATCGCCATAATTACAATTACGGTTTGTGCTATTGGAAAAATTACCAACGGTTTCTGAAAGCTGAGAAGTTTAAATTCAAAGCCAACATGTGGTTACTGCGGTAATTTCACTCGTGCCGTTGCATCAAGCCGGCAAATCAGCGTCTTTGTCACCAGAGAGGAGAGAGATGGAAAAAACGCCTGCATATAGTTTCCATTTCTTGGCCTGTTTTTGGACATTGAGACAAAGACTCAAACAAAAGCTATTTTAAACATGTGTTATACTGTTCAAATTACTTTTTGTTATTCTTCATTTTAAATATTCATACATATATTATAAATATATTGTAAATAACTGCCAGATATTGAAAGTTATTCTGGGGAAATGGGCAAAAGCACTTAGTCACAGGACATTTTCTGGCCCTTTTCTGGTTAAAATAAGTGACAGATATTTTGAGGGTTAAATGTTAATGGTCTCGATCTCTAGTTTCATTTCTTTCTCAATAGAGCGTCATGTCACATTCTGACACCAGACACCAGACTGGAATTGTCTCAAGGCTTTAAAATGGGAGTTCCTATTCTTAGGAGTGACGTCAAGACCTGTTGCCACGGTTCTGCAAGTTACCCACTGACCAGGCACAGCATTTCCGCTCAGTTTACACCTCAAGCCAACACTGCAAGACACTCCCAAGCATTACATTCAGCCTAATCCAGTGAGCCTTGACGAGAGAGCAGCAGGTGCCATCATTAGTATCATGTGCAGGTCAAATCGCACCTCATGCAAATATGAAATACAGCAACGAAGACAGGATTATGTGTGCCGTGTTCACAGCAGAGGCTCGGCTCCTAACACATCTCACTGTACGGCTGACTGTTCACATTTGTTTTAGGATGTCACCCGCACCTGACACCAAACACAAACTGACAGCCTGGCTGGAAAGACGCACGTGTGCGCGCGGTGACAATAACACACACACAAAAAAAATATGCCACATCCATTTTGTTGGCCACGCGCTTCCCACCATTGTTTACTACACACTGTGTCATGACTAAATCGGGGAATCTCTTTGAATACCAATCAACGTCTCACTTTGGCTATCACGTTCCATTTTTTTCCGTTTCATGCAGCGTGATTATGACAAGTGTCGCAAACTTGCATTTGTTATCCAAGCACTAAGGGCAAACGTGAGCATAAAACCTAATTACACTTCTTCCTCACTTAATGCAGATGCTCCTGATGAAGCTTTCCTTTTATTTTGCTCTGTTATTAAACTCTACTCTATGACCCTTGATGCCACTGGTTATATGATATAAATTTGATGTTCTTAGGTAGCAATAACTACCTGAGAACATCGAATTTCATCCTCATCCATCCACGCTCCATTTTGAAATTGCCAGCCTGCTGTTTTTATATCAAAGGAGTTGGTGTAATTTGCTGAGCATTTATTGTTTGTCTTTTTTTCCCTCTCTGGAGTGGTCGGAGGCTTGTCAGCATGGAAATGGGAAATTTAAAATGTAGCAGGAAGTCCAGTTTGTTAAAAAATTCCTCGAAGGGGAGGCTTAAAGGCACATTATGCTAATATAAATACAGGACTGCTGTTGCAAATAGTGCAATTGAATAATCCAAAACAAATAAAAAGAAAGAAAAAACGGATGTAAGTTGACGACGTGATCCTTCTCCTGCTGTAGATCTCAAGGTTATAAAGGAGAGACTGGAAATATGTAGATATAACTGAATATTAAGCTTTATTTTTAGACTTTTTATGGAGTCCTTTGAGCAAATACCCTGATTTAAAAACTCTGATGGCATGTGGACACTGGCAGGAATGGCTTGACACCACTTTTGTGTCCCATTGGATCGATACAGTATTATATACAACTTATCCCTCTCCCTTTGATCAATTGCTCCGCCTACTACATGAAGAAAATGCACAATACACAATCTCGCAACACTCTAATTACTTAGCTGTTTTATGAACATGGTTTTCCTTCTCTTTAAATGATTTGAGACTGTAAATTTCAATTACCTATTGCTTTCCAGACGTGAATGGCTAACCATGAGTCAACCAGTGGACTGCATTGATAGAGCGCACTACTGACGGCAAAGACGTAGGTCTGCTCCTTTGTCTTATTCTATTAATAGTTGTTCATGACAGCTTCATTGACCTCAAGAGGAAACGCTCCTCTCAGAACCTTTGGTGTCATTTAAAAGAAACGTTTAAATGTTAAAATACTGCATAATAATGGCCCCTGTTCTCTTCTCTTCAAGTGGACTATTAAAGCGCATTTAAAAATTCAGGATGCCCATTAGGTGCTGGAAAACTGTAGAGCAAATGCCACAAAAGTTAAAATAATACTTCAGCGATTTGTATTCAGCTTTGAATTACTAGAATAGGGGTATTATTTTTGAAAAATGGTGCTTCCCAACGTCAGTTCCCCCTGAGTTGAGAAATATCTTCATTCTTTTCTTTGTTACATGCCCACCAGTGACACTGTTAACGTAACTGTTAGCAAAGATGGCGGACACTGTTTACATCCTAGAAATGAGGTCCCGTCCCCCTACGAGTGGGTTAAAAGCGTATGGAATTAGCGTTGAAGTTTCAAGCCTCGGACCAAGTGTCACTGGTGGGCATGTAACAAAAAAAAAAGATATTTCTCAGGGGAAACTGAGTCAAAAATACTACCCATTTTCTAGTAATACAAAGTGAAATGCAAATCGGTGAAGTATTCCTATAATTTAGCGATGAAAAAAACAACATAAAATGGGAATATCCATGATTGTCTGTCATCAGAAATACTTAGAGCAAGAATAGCTCAATTCAAAATAGACACTAAAAGTAAAGTATCATTGTAATCACTGCCTCATATCTCAACTTTTACTTAAAGTGAAGCAATTCTACCCTCGGGCCATGTGAAGAGGCATACTCATCATAGGTGATTACGGTCCAGTGGGCCTTGTATCATCATTCAATCACTTTCCCAAGTCTAAATATGTCATTGAATCAAATGTTGACTCATGTTTCATTCATGTAAAGAAATGTGTTTCACCCATTTCGGACTTCAGGCAGAATAAAGGAAGCGATTCATGTGCGCTCTTCAATGTTGAGTCTGATTTTAGTGAAATCAGCCACTAAGGTACCGAGTTTGTCTCCAGAGAAGCATCCGTCAATTGAACGTATGAAATTATCCATTTGTTATATTTGATTTTTTTTTTTTTTAACTTTGAGCTATTCCAAACAAAACAGTCCAAAATGACTCTGAATCACTGCACTTTGTGCTTGGCCACATTACAACAAGAACATTAGAGCTTTATAAAGGTACTGGGGTGGAAGGTTGAAGTAAAAACCCCACCAGTCAACACATAATGTGCTGCGCTTGCACTGTGTTGTGGTATAACGAAGAGAATTGCTGAATAAAATTTGCAATTAAACCGACTGGAATAAAAAGTGCCTAGGGGGAAAGATGCAAAAGTGGTCTATATTTTGCAGGATTCCGAGTGTAGAAGGGTGGAGAAGTTTGAAATGCATTGATTAGGAGTGCAGAAAAGGTTCTGCAGTGTGACAGTGTCATTTGGAGAAGGCATGTTCGGTGCTTATTGTCTAAAAGAGGTATCGGGCGAAGGATAGATGTTGTGTATTGACATTTTAAAAGTTAATTGCAGAACAGCACCAGGCCAAACATGTTTACAGAGATCAGACGGACAGAGTGAGGGCCGGCCATTCATTCACTCCTCCGCTTGCAGCCTGAATCAATACAAGGGAGAGCTGCTTCAAGCTAACCTAATTGTGGAGGTGGAGGTTGGGCCTTTCACATTAGACCAAGGCATAGATTGTCTATAAAAAGGACATAGTTTCCTGGTCGCAAAAAAAAAAACAATTCCTGCTTTTTAACTGACACCATATCTATTTGAGAAACTAGAAGTTCATGGAGGTTCCCTGCAACCGATTGGAAGACACTAGCTGTCGGTGACACTGGTGTCCAATCATAGTGTGCTGTGCTTTATCATTTACAAAATCAATATCATGTTCCAATGAAGAAGAGCTGTAACAATTTCCTACTCAGGGAAATGTTTGCTGACGTTATGAATCAAGAGAAGCAAGGTTTTTTCCCACTGATTTCCATTCAAGTGGAGGGGTTTTTTTTGCAACCAGTGGAGTCGCCCCCTAGTGGTATGACACAGGCTTCACTTTTTTAAACCAGGAGACTGTATCCATCTTTTTATAAAGTCTATGGGGCTGGGTGATAAAACGATCCTGGAACAGGATTGTGATAAAACTTTTAAGTAGCTAAATATAACACTGGAGGTGAAACAGTTTATTGATGAATTAAATGATAAACTAAATTAAACACCAACCATTTTGACAATTGATTATTCAGTCTGAGGTGGGGTTTTTTTATAAGAAGCTCCCTGGTTTTTCAGCTTCTATATGTTCAGGTTTATAACAAAGAAATCATTAAAACAAACTACCTGATGAACTCATTTGGTTGTGGACAAAACAAGACATTTGTAAACATTGTCATTTCAATGTTTTATAAATGCCAATCAACATTTTATCGATCAAATGACTCATCAATTAATCAAGGAAATAATCAACAGATTAATCGATGTTGAGAATAATAATTAGTTGCAGCTCTAAATAACATTAATCAGCAATACACAGTCACAGTCAGAGTCTTCCTATCTGGCTTGCATGCAGGAAACATCCTTTTCCTAATGTACCCAGTAGCCATTTGTCTGTGCGTGTCAGGGAAATGTAAAGGGAGTCTCTTCAGGTGTTGAAGATAGAATGATTTACATGTTTTTTTCTCTTAAACAGCAAGTGCTGGTTCAGTGCTTTGCCTTCACCTCACATGAACGAGCTTAAATGATGAGAAGCTACAGTGTCTAGGACTGTTTCCTCTAAATGTCTACTGGAGCAGAATTCAAGCATCTGCTTCGGCAGGAAGTGTTTTCCGAAGCAAGGCGCGCCTGAGCTTCTGACTTGTCACAATTGAGTGTTTTATTCCCTCATTTTTGTACAGTCATTCGGCATAAGTTGTGCTTGACGGTGATGAAAAAACTAGGGTATGTGAGTGAGGAAAAAAACAACAATGGCAGAAAAAAACGCATTTCTACAACAACGACAACGTGTAAGACTATGTCAATTTTGTTTATGTCTTGCTCGCTAATTTGTGATTCTCGCCTATGTAAACTAATTTGGCTTGTTTTAAAGACTCATGGACTCAGGCCAATTGTGTGTGGAAGGGCAGATAGCGACAGACGGGTGAGCCACTCAGTGAATCCATGTGACGTTAACTGGGGCTGCGCAATTCGGGGGCAAAAAATATCCAATCCGAAAAGTGACTTTTCAAACAAATATCATTGTAAAGCACAAACACAAAAAATGAACAACTCTAATGGGGTGACAACTTATAGATATGAACAACCATTAATTAAACCACCAGAAATACAATATTAAACACGTACCCACGACTCATTATCACACACACAAATGAAAATCAAAGAAATGCATATTATTAATTTGGAAAAAGTGCTGAATAAAGACAATCTTGAGTCCCATGCGCCGCCTCCAACAGCCTCCATATCTGGTTTTCCTCACATCCAACCACATCCGCTGGCTCTCATGGGAATAATCATCTGTGGACATTCAGCGAGCATGGCCTCGTGTGGATAAATTAAATTTCTGGGGGTAAAGAGTAAATTTGTCATGTGAAATAGCTGCTTCATTACATTCCAATTGACCTCTCTTCGCCTTGCCGAGTGGACAGGAAGCATTCTTGAAAGCAAGTGTGTGCCCATTGGCTGACGCAGGTGAGGAGGGGGCCTCGTCTTTATTTCGTCAATGAAATCCTAGTTGAATCGATAACACTGCATCCCATAACAGCGTCTAATTAATGACAAGCTGTTCCTCTGAAACAGGAGTTCAATCAGAGAAGCTATGAAATTTCAGGCGGACCACAAAATGAAATTTACTGCGTCATTAACTACTAAAGGGAGAAAATAAATAGATAAAACATTTTTTTTTTATTAAATTTGACAAACAAAAAGTACTCAGTTCAACCAAAGATGTGGCCGTGTATATCACTTCATTTTCCTCATAAAAAAATCTAACACTGTCAATTATTATATGGCTGAAACTGAAATTTTTACATTTTATTTTGTATAATTAGGAAAATTATAAATGTGCACATGAACTTAAGTTTATTTTTTGTGTTTCATGGATGCTAATGTGCCGTATAAATGTTTTCTTTAACAGTAAAATGGATATTGGTCATTAAATATTTACTTTGTGGCAGGGCAGAAGCTGAATAAAATCGCAATTTTCCTTAAAATCGTTTTGCTGCTGGTTTATATGTTTTCTTGTTATTCACCCAGACTCTACATCTTCCTCTCGCTCATACTACTCCGCATCCATTTCTCCATTTCAAGAAGAGAGAGGCACAAACACAGAGCAGATGTAAAGAGTCTATTGAATGAAGTTAACATGTCATGTGAAAGAAAGAAGTGTATTCTGCGTAGTGCACGGTTGTGTCTCCGTGGGTAATCGACAGATGTGTTTAGCCAAGTGGAAGAATATCCGCGTGTTTGGAGGCATCTGAAGCCTATACAGCGAGGGTTTGAATCAATTTTGCCTTGTTTTGTACTGCTGCAATTCTGCTGGCAACTAATTTGTCAGAAATACCTTTTCAATTTGCCTGTTGACGACTGGATACCGTAGAAATTAAAGAGACTTTTTTCTGTGTGAATGAATTCCTCGCCACAACACTCCTCACGCACAAGCGTTTCGGGCAACTTGCAGATGTTGTGCAAAATGGAGAAAAAGTTGGCCCACAAAACAAAATTATAAAACGAGAACGCATTACAGTGCACATTTCAGCCACCCACGTTACTGTCGCCTGTCAAGTTGTTAGTGTAAGCTTTTAAATTTGACAAAAGCATCAGGGAAGCGGAGTTTCTCTCCCAACACTGCGGTGAATTAAGCTTAAGACACTGCATGCGGTCGACTTCCCTGCAAACGCTGCCGCACACTTTTTATGTGCACTGACAATATGTTTAGTTTCGCCGTTTAAGGAAACGTGAAGGAAAATACCTTAAGACGTTAATTTGAGGAGCTGCAGTTTGAATCGCAGTCATCCGAGTTCAGTGATAACATGACGAATTGTTCAGCTCATGTACAGCTTAAAGCTGGAAAACGGCAGCGACGGTGGATATAGCTGATAAAGAGGAGGTGCGGTATGTTTCGAACAATGACACAATTACATTCAATAAAATATACCAATAATGGATGAACGCAGCAATAAAACCATATACTTTAAGCACAGGTGTCAAACTGGCCCCCAATCAATCAATAACATGGCCTGCGACCTCCTCAGAATGTAATACTAGCTATATTGGCCAGCAATATTTTCATAATTGTTAAATGTATTACATTCAGCAGTAAATTTTATACATAAGCTTATTTGGTGTTTTAATTACAGCTGTCCATATTGTTATTTACTTCATTTCACATTTATTTGTGTTTGTTTTTGATATTAATAGATTTATTTTCCGTCATATACTGTAAGAGTGTCCAATTTGCCTAATCCCCAAATCCCCAGATCTGCATGTCTGGACTGTGGGAGGAAACCAGAGCCTCCGGAGAAAACCCACACACACACACACGGGGAGAACGTGCAAACTCCATTCTTTCTTGCTGCGAAGGCAAGAGCGCTATCCACTACACCAGTGATTCTCAAACTGGGATACATGTACTCCCAGGGGTACGCAAAATGATGTAAGGGGTAAAAGACAGACAGACAAGACAAGTTGTTTTTCAAGTGTGCAGGAATTGGGGGTACATGGTTGGAGGTCAAATGTCTGAAAGGTACGGGACTGTGAAAAGTTTGGGAACCACTGCACTACACCAACCGTGTGAGTACATGAAGTCAATTTTGTAAATAAAATTACCATTTAGAGTAAAATAGACAATAAAATATGGCACACATGAATGGACACCCCGTGATATCCCCCAAAAAATAAAGCTTCTTGTCTTCTGCTATACCTGAGGTCAGAGACAGGATATTGTCAGTCGTATGGCTGCGTTCACGTAAACACACCCATTTTGAAATCATACATTAAGTATTGTATTATTGGATTACATCAAAGGCTTTCTTTTCACTCTGAGCGACAACTACCCAAAAAACTATGAAAACTCATATTACCAGGGGTCACATTTCCACAATCGACCCACAGCGACACACTGAAAGGCTTGACCTCAGCTGGGGCTGACAGACAGAGCGCCACTGTCAAAGCTGGAGAGACAGGCCTGATTGCTAACATGACAGTCTGACTACAGGAACAGCTCATACCGATGAGGTGACCTTACATCCTCTCCGCAAACAAAGAGGAGTGTAGATACCCTCGAATTGGGGCAGGTTGTCTGGAGTAAGGTTAGAGAAGATAAGCTGGCCTTGTACCACTGACAGCAAGCCACACTTTGCTGAAATGTCAGGTGAGAAAGGAATCAGAAAGAATGGTTTTAGGGAAAAACATGCAGATATCAAAGATATAAATGGAAATTCGGCAAAAACGACAAAAGATTTTGGCACATTTAAACACTTAGATGAGATGTAGTTTCAGGACGGATGGACAGATTGATGGATAGATGGATCATTTAATGTAAATCAATTATAATAATGTTAGTAAACATTTGGGGGTAGAATTAAAAGTCCAGCGTAATTGCTGACATTTAACCCTTTAACACCTTTTTTTTGCTTATTTTAACTAAATTCAATTTATCCCAATTTATAAGCTATTCGATATTGTTCAAGTGGTCAGTGTCATTGTGGTGTAGAGTCTGCCAACGGGTCAAATGCCTTCAAAAACACGAAAAAACCCTATTTTTGCAGCAATAAGAGTCACTCAGAGAGATAACTATGCCATTTCCTTAACAAATGTGTGCTGTAAGGAAGCCGTGATAGTTGCCCAACTCTGAAGTGGTAAAAGAGTTGGACTTAACCATGGGCAGAATAATGGGAAAGTGCACTGATAAATATTGAACATCCTCTAATGAAAGAAGATCAAAAACCTTGAGCTGAAGACGAGCGGCGCCAACACATCTTCGTCATGAATAAAACATGCGCTACAGCAAGCTCCTACTCCAAGCCCCGGATTTAATGAGGGGAAAAAAATAAACACATATGGTGGCTGCACTCACATGCACATATTATCTCACAGCATGGGAAACCTAAAGATTACGTTCAACAATGTAGTCATAAGTAATTACTTTCAGCAGACGGGGGGGGAGAAAAAAAAACTAACATGTGAAAACAACTGGTTTGTTTTCTGATGCTTACAGTATGATGAATGTTTTGTTTATTTTGAATCTGAGTGTGTAAGGTGTAATTTGAATGGAATTCCCAGTTTTATTTTTTAAAGGAATTCATAAGAATTTCTGAGGGTTAAATACAAAGATTAGTTTAATGTTAATTCATGCATATTGTCAGAATGTATTCCAATATTAAAGCATTCATCTGCCCTGATGATTTGGACAAGCTGGACTACGGGTCACAGGTCCAGGCCTGAAGGGATCGAGGGAGGTACTAAATCTAAATCTCTGTATTGAATTAACTATGAACATTTCTTGATAAAGATGTAAATTCAAATAACCGAATGACCTCATTGGAATATGCTCCTGTAATGTGTGTACGACTTACCACATCATTGAGCTTCATTGCAAAATTTAGGCTACTTAAAAAATCTATATTAACATTAGTATTTATAAACTCAAACATCATCAGTTTTGCACTCAGGTACAGATGAAAACAGATGCACACTGAATCTCACCAACTCAGTTTCAAGAGTAAATTATATTTATGATGCGTTACGGCTGATAACGTCTATATTTTGGGCGAGCCATGTGCATTTTTATTTGAATTATTTTAAGCTTTATTGTGAAATATATATAGTACTACAACTGACTGATGAGTCCTGGCAGTATTTAGAGGCATATTTTTACAATTTTCTCAGGGAAACCCAAACATGCAGTCACAGTAGCTCTGCAGTAGAAACATTCCCTGTGTGAACAACAAAAGGTGCACGCGACACACATCCAGTGTGGACCCGGCCTCAGGCTCTCAACCCTTTGAGCTGTTTTTTTTTGTTTGTTCGTTTTTTTGTTTGTTCGTTTTTGGGGTTGGGAATGGCTACGGCAACACAGCCACTGACACTGAGAAGTAAAAGTTGCATCTACGCAAGGAAACTGCACTCTTCTGGCGACTCCTCAGTGGGCAACCACCAGTGTGTTTCGACAACATAACCTACAAAAACAGCAGCAGCAGCCAATCAGGAAGACCTCTGAACCTCCCATGGATATATTTCTAAACAACAGGTTTGAAGTGTAGTGCAGATTGTACATGGTTAGCTTTGATGATAGGGTCTTCGACATTCATGTATAGGTTTCCCCACCGTATTCAATGCATATAAAAGATTACCAAGACATGAGAGAAGGATTTAAGTACAGCTATTGTAGAAGAGCTCTTATCACCCGCGAGACTTGTGTTGGAGAGAAGGACGAAACGGAATCGGCCACTTCAGTGTTTAACTGCAAGTTAAAACCTCCAGGACTACACGCCGCGCAAATTAAAGGTGGGCCGCACATTTGTAAAGTCAAGCGCACAAAAGGGAGTCGATGTGAACAGCAGACGGTATCAGACAACACTGACGCATGAACGACACAACGGTCGGTGGAATACTCAAGGTCACACGTAGAACGTCAGGAACTCAGACGATAAACAGCTGCTGTCAAAAACCGGAGTTAATGAGTTCATTGCAGGTGCAAGGATGGAAATAAGTCTGATAAGGTTAATTGAAGCAATTTCAACTTTCAGTGGAATCTCAGCGCCGCTGTAAAAGGGAGGAAGCGAAAATAATTACTCTGCTCTTTGAACGAGGGCAACCTCCTAATTAAAACAAAACAGGTTAACACGAGATTCCAGTTTTGCAAAGTTGAGCAAATTCATAAACACAATAGTGTTTCTTTAATTGCCTGGCTCATATAGGTAAGACGCAACCTACGTAATGCGACACAAAAGTTATTTGCTGCCTCTCCCTCGTGGACTGAGCCGATGCCAATTACATCTTAAGCCCCTGGACTATTTGTAGTGGTCATGGGAGGGAAATGGGCCTGGGCTGCTGCCAATCAAATGCACTAAAAGGGTTTGGAGAGCCACATTAATTAATGGGCAGTAAATACTTGTAGGCTGCTTAAGAGGTGACTCCGAACATGCCTCCAACTTTCTCTCTCCTTGCATTAACCTGTCAATGTTGTCATCTGAAAGTCCCGGGGCTCAATAATTACACGATAAGTTATCGAATTAAAACCTGATTTAAGGCTCTGGCACTTTTTTTTGCTCTGCTGTGGGCGTCATGGGTCAAGAAAGAGGAAGGAAAAGCAGAAGCAAGGCAGTTTTAGTGCAGCCCTGCTGGGTGACTCATCACTTTATGCAGGAGGAGCACCACTAGCGGACATAACAAAAGCAAGTTGGCCTTTTCACTGATCATTCTCTCCAAGAAAACATCTGAGCTATGGGGTATTTCACTGCACCCGCACACTTTATACAGGTCACACGCAGTGGTAAACATAAAGGGGATACAGTCTAGACAATAATGTAATAATAAATATTGTGATTCAACTTTTTTTTTTTAACCTGTATAACAAAGGCATTAAAAAAATAGGTTTCTGTCATTCAGATAAACTTCTAGCCATATCAACCAGCCCTGGAAACAGTAGATTTATGAAATACTAGCCATGTGCTGTAATACAGAAACTTGAGGGTGCAATACAATGTGGTGCATCAAAGTGTTGGCAGTGTGTTACGAGTGAAGATGCACAGGTCAAGAGACATAACACCTATGTTGTATTTGTTTTCCACACATTTTTCATTCTAAATAATGGTGTTAAAATGTTAAGAGCTATTTTTACTTGACTAACAGTTTTCAAAAATATCCCCTTCACAATATCAGTCAAATGCCCAAAAGGATATATTGAGAAAAAATACAGTCCACAGAATTTGCAGATTGTTAAAAATGGTCGGCATCCTTTTTTAAGAGGCTGCTTTGTGGAAACAGGTTTTTACAGTCGTCTCTTGTTGTTAAGATTTGCAGTTAACCATCTTACCCGGTGACCAGCTGTGCTTTTGTGGCTTTACAAAGTAGAGAGATGATTACTGCCTCCTATGAAACTGTGCCTGGAAGAAATGTGTGTACACTGGGCAGCGGCAGCAGCAGCAGTTTATAAACTGGAAGAGCACTGGTGCATTTATTGCGTACTGTCACATATCCTTGCCCGCAGGTACAAAGGTAAGTGTAATCTGATACCCCTCGGAGCTCCTTTCCTCACTCACACCAGCACCGCATTACGCTCTGTTGTAAATAAGATTCAAGCTGGTGCGGGTCTCTTATGTCTTTACTCGAACTGCAACACGTTACATCTCGCTCTGCACCATTTCTCTTTCCCTCAGTGGACGTCCTGGGTCATATACATCACTGACAACTCCATTTTCCCATTTGTATTCTCTCCGCGGCATTTTCACTATGTATATCAGTCCGTTTATTTGAATTCACATACAAATAACACCACAGGCATGCAATTTTCTCCTCTCTGGACCCCCTGGGGGGGAAACTTTCAATCTACTATACTATTTAAAGCACAAACCAAATTGGTTGGACATCCTTTTAAATTACAGGACAACCGAGAAAAGTATAAGCCTATAAACCTAAGCTGATAAACTGCTAAATTTCAGGGTTTCGATATCAAAAAGGCCTATAATATTATCTTAAGAGTAAAGAAAGTAAAATGCCAAATATACAGCACACAGGAGAAAACAGACACAACCTCCATCTATTGAAAAAAAACAAAAAAAAAACTATTTTAATTCAAATTGTGCCCATGAAGAATACAAGTAACCCACAAGTCCATCCTCTAATGGAAGATATCGATTGCAGCCTGTTTAACATCTGGTTGCAGTGGAGGAAAACAAATGAACTTGTGCTGACCTGTGAGGGGGAGATAATAACCACAAAGCATTCTTAATCCCTTACTTCCTGCAAACAAACTCCTGCCAAAGATACACTTTCAAGATGAGCCATTTCATTTGTTCGTTTTAGAAAACAGCGTAACCAAACATCAAGGTCCAAAAAGGCAAAAAAGTACTATATAAATACGTTCCTCCAAATTTTATTTTTCAAAGACTCTCACTAAACATTTGACTAATGATGGACCAATTAATCGTCAGTTAGTCAATTCTAATTAAATAATTTGGCTGAGTATTAATTATGCAAGTAAAAATGTTTATTAATGTTAAATATTTTACTTTCTGAGTGGCTTTAAATGATTAAAACCTCTCACAAATTAGGGCTTTTATTAAATCAGCATATTTTTACACCTACTGTATATATCCTTTTTCAAATGCACATTTTGAAGAAGCAAACGACACTGAATGAATTGAGCAGACAAAAATTAACCTCACAAAAAAACACAAATTGCAAATAAAAAATTGATTTAATCATTCAAAAAAACTGTATTTGTTTGAAAATACACTTTTTGTTTGCAATGAGCGGAATTTTGTTTGCTCTGACGCTTTTAGGGTTTGCACTCCCTGAATTATTCTTTGCGCCGTGATTTTTTGTTTGCGATTATGATGGGCGGGGAAGCTGCTGATTGGCTACTGAATTCTGGAGCGACCGTCTAGAAGTTGTTACCCGGGTTTTCCCGGTTGAACATCCAACATAATAATTGTAAGTATCTAATCTATCTACAAATTGCAGGAACATCGGTGTGTGTGTGTGTGTGTTATTAGCATATCTCTTGAACCAATGGTCCGATTTCAAACATAACAGGGGTTATGTTTGCTACGGGCACTAGTAAGTACAGTGCCAAGTTTGACATTGTTTGGATGAGTAATGCAAAAGATATTGCTAAAAGAATCACACATTGACTTTCGCCGCTCTACTGTAGCCACTCCCCCTCTCACTCACACAGCACCGTGGGCTACCTGAGAGGATAAACGGGCCTTTTGCCAGAATTGAATCCGCTGGTAAAAAGTTAAGCGAGTGCAAGATGTGTGGGTGTGTCACAGATGATTTTGCTAAATGCGGTTTGCTTGCATTACAAGGGTTAGCATATACTAGCATATATACCATTATGTCAGTATCAGCATTTGTTTTCTACCATACACAAATAAAAATGTCAAAACTCAGTAGCCAATCAGCAGGCAGCATCCTAACGCCCGCTGAAGGTCAGAATCGCAAACAAAAAGACAGATCATTGCAAACAGCAAAAGTGTATTTTCAAACAAATAAAATACAATATTTTTGAATTATTAAATTGATATTGTATTGCAGTTTGTGTATTTTGATTGTGTGGTTCATTTTTATTTGCTCAATTCATAAAGTGTTATTTGAAAAGATTGACACAAATCCTGGTAAATGGTGATCTCAACTATTCTATTTTCTCTCATCGCACAGCAGACAACTTTGGAAAGTGTCAGTTGAACTATAGCTCAGACAGCTTAACCCAACCAAGTAGAGCTGGTTTTACTTGCCTATTCTATAAATTAAGCCCCTTCTCTTTAATAGAACGCCTCTAATCCGGATGCATGTTGCACAGAGCAGTATGGAAAATCAAGTTGATGAGATTAGCATTGGGATCCTTGTTGTTCTCGCCAAAGCTTATCACTCGAGGGGCCTTTTGATGCCGACTGCAGGGCAGCACTGACTCAAAATGTTTGTGTGCAACGTGCACGCATGTGTGTGTGCCTGCAGGGAGACACAACTGGTGCATGAGTCAGCGGTTCTGGCTGAGGATGAGTTTCCAAAGCTGAATTTGTACACAGAATTTCCACTTTAATATATATCTCTCCTTACGACTTATAAACTTTCAGCATTCCCCCACAGTGGTGAGACAGACTGTGACCCAGTCATTGCTAATGACATAAAAGGTTTTGGTTAAGTCAAAAAGTACTTTAAATAAGCATTTGATGAGATTTTAAATACTTAACAAATCTCAACAGATCTGAAGAATAAATAATTATTAAAAAAAAAAACCTCAACCCCAATGAAAAACAGCTTTCCATCTGTCCTCATGCTCATTCAGAAGTCCTGAGTGCACCGAGACACGATGAGATTTATGCAAACAGCATTCTAATTAATGTAGTTATCTTGAGAGACACTTAGAATTGATCAGAGGACTTAGTTTCCAAGACACACAAGCTATGAATAGCAACGCCGCCCGGGAAGGCATAAGGGAGACGGAGTGATTGAGAAAAAGGCAGAAGATAGTGTTCTATCAAAGGCTGGGGACCCAGCACCAACTTTTAATTGTTTTAAAACTTTCAATTTTAAATTAAACTCTCACAGTTTCACGATTTATGTAGTCAAATTAATTAAAATTCAATATTGTTATAAAAAAGAAATCTGTTTCGGGTAGGTTTTATTTAGTGTTTTATGGATAATGCCGTCAAAACTCAGAAAACCCACGTGTGCACAGGGAGAACATGTAAACTCCATGCAGAAAGGCCATTGTTGATGACAGAGCCAGATACATTTAATTTGTATTTAATCTCAAGGAATGCATACATAATAAATGAAAAAAGAGCAATTTGTGTCACTCAGGCATTAAGACTAATCCACCAAGGCAGTGAAATAAAAACACATTTGTACCGACTTTGGGTCCAGATCCCGAGTTCAACCATTAAACAGAGGTTTAATAAGTCCCCAGAAGGGACGGCAGCTAGAGCTAATGACTGAGCTCATCTGAAAGAGCTGAGGGGCCTTAACCATTGAGTCAGTTAAAACCAGTATCCAGAGAACCAAGTTCAATGCCTGATCAAATATTTTAGACCTAGAGAGTCCACTCAATAGTAAAAATTACAACTTGCTATGGTTAAATGCTAAATACTGGAAGGCTAATGCTAAAAGCGCAATCTGAAAAAAAAAAAAAAAGTGAATCTTCTGCACTTACAAGGCTGAAAAGGTAATGAGGTCGAACTAAAAGCATGTCTCCAATAAGAGGGTGTCGTTTAAAGTAGGAAAATCGACAGTATCAGTGAATGGACAGGTGAAGAATGACAAGTCCTGAAATGAAAAAAAGTTGGCTGGCAGGACAGCTGAGTTATCTCTATCTCTTTTCTCTTCACTTCAGCCTCTGCCAACCCTGATGTGAAGAGGAGGACATCAAATGACAAGCCATTTACACTGACAGAAAAAGGAAAAACGTCAAAGCTTGGGTCATCGTTAACGGTTTACGGCATTTTAATGCTCAAGTGGGAAAAAAATTGGCAGGTGCTCAGTTATAGAACTAAAGTTGTCTTTTTTTGTTCACAAAACCCCTTTAGCCCCTTTTCCACTGGTGCGGCACGTCTCTTTGCGTTCCCATTAGTGATAATACCTGTTTTTTGGTTTTTTTTTACCTGCTCTGGCGAGGTTCCAAGCGAACTGAGCTGATACAATGCGCAACGTCGTCAGTATTGCCGGCCACTGATTGGTCAGAGCACCTTCACAGGAAGAGGCATGAGCAAGGCATCCGACACAAGAATCAAGCCGAAAAATGCCAAACTGTATATCAGTTAAAAAGACTTAACAATCCTAAAAATGTGGGTTAATCTGCAACAATCATCAAGGAAATGTTGAAAATCTCTGCCACTGTATTTCAGTTCAGTGACTGTGTCATGGACCTCGTGGACTTTAGTTGATCACCTAGTGGTTTTCTGTGAGACCTTTTTGTTGACCATCAAGTTAAGGCTCTGTGAATGGTTCTGGTTGGCCATCCTTTTTTAGTCTCCTTTACCTCTGACTATTATCTGTAAGTTGTTTGTTGGAGTACTTTGTTGTTGTTGTATGTGTTGAAAGATTTATTATTTCCGTAATTATTTTGTTCGGTTGCTAGCTTCCTAGATATAGTAACTTAATTATGTTGTTAGCTTATCCACATGTTAGCCACCATGTGCACCATGTAGCAGTATGCTAGTCATGGTGTTAAACTACTAGCTAACTTACTCAGCTTGTATATTAATGCACCTATTAACTAACCCAACAATCACCTGTTCCTTTAGAGTGCAATGGAGGGAGTGTTTAGCAACGGCCACATGTCAGACAGAGTCGCTGCTCCAGTCATGCAGGAAGTACTGAACCGATCTTATTAGCTAACTGATGCTAATGATTAAAAAACTAAGTCACATCAGTTTCATGCAGCCGCGCAGTGATGACTCCGCCCACGTTGAGGAGGTACTATATTGTAATGGAAACACAACCAAACTGTATAGAGGCGAGGAAAGTCGAGGGGAGCTGGGAACATGTAGTAGAAACATAGCATTTGAGTGTTTTAACTCTCACCTGTTTTAGCACAAGGTGTTATAAATAAGGTTTCATAAATTGTTATCAATACAATATAATTTAGGAATCCTTATTGGAGTCCAGATACCAATATCAATACAGTATCAAACAATTTTAATTAATACCCAGGCTCTGGGAAGGAGATATTGAATGTAACAAGGTTAATCACTGGAAGTGGAGGGAGATTAGAAAAGAGCACGGTAAATGAGTGGTTATGTTGAAACAGGCAGTTTGAGTGGATGATGGCGAACGCATTGCTATCCCCGATAATTAAAGAAACCTGACACCACATTGACCCTAAAATTACTGCGAGCATTGGACTTTTTTTTCTTCAGCCTGAGGGGACTGAGGAGGATTTGATGTTAATGCCTAATTTAGCCCCAGAATGTTGACCCAAGCAGAAATGTTAGTGGGCTGCTTTTAAATAAAAAAAAAGAGCATCTACTGTGCGGTGCATTGCTGCTTTGAAACCAATCCAAAACAACAGCACATGTCATTTTGCTCAACATTAAATTCTTGACAGGGAACATGGCCCCAAATATCAAAGTTGAAACACTGAGGCAGTATCGATCAGCTTTCACCTCATGATTAGAGCTATCGCTGAACTGAGACCTAGTATTTCATATATGTCACGTCTTCTGTCTTTCTTTTCCAGAATGGACGATTTCATGCAAAACCGATGAGCGTTTTAAATCACCACTTTCAGTCCATCACGATGGGGGGAGGTGGGGGGGTCACTTTGAATAGCTGCTGTCTTTATGAGGGAAAGCTAATCATTGAAATCATCAGATGGAGACAGTTTTAATAACCTCTAACATATTTGGCTTTGCTTGTATTTCGAAAGAAAAATGTGACTTTTTTTATATTTCAGTTTAATTTGGAGTCGGAATTAGGTTTTCAAATTAAGCATTTGCTTCAAAAGCAAGACTGTGGACATAAAAAATGTTTGATCGTGACCACATTCTTTTCATTTTACATTACCAATTAATCTGCCAACCACTTTTTAACAGCCCCATTAATAGTTTTGTCTATAAAATGTCAGAAATTGTGTTCCCATAGAGACCAAGGTGACAGCTTATGCAGTTATTAACCCAAAGGTATTAGGTTTAAAACATGAAGGAGAAAAGATTTTTTTTTTGTATTACTGAGAGCACAAACAGAGCTATTTTTGGCATTTTGTTTAAAACCTAAACACTGATCATGACTCCAGTGTGTATGTGGTATTTTTATTATACACACAATGCAAAATAATGGTTTATAAACTGCCTACTCTTGGTAGACAGTGAACTGCAGTGCCCTACTGAGGAGAAAAAGAAAAAATCCTCTGTGTAACCAAGGCAACTTAAAAATGGACCAAGTTGACATGTCACTTGTTTCAAGGTGGCATGAGCACTGATAACACAAGGTTTCCTGTTGTTTGGGAACAGAACAGTCTCCCTTGCTGGGACTGGAATATTCACAGAGTCAACAACTCTGAGGAAGTGAGCCACAGTCAGAAACTTTCCTCCTGTCAGCATCTCTTTCTGGGCTCTCGGTAGCTGGAAGCATTTGTCTCTTTTTCCCCAGCTGTGTCTATGAGAACACTTGACACGGCTCTGCTCACGCAGGGTGGAGAAACAGCTCACGGGTGTTTGAAATGAACAAGACCCAAGAACTTGCAGAGTTGGAATGATTTGAACAAAGTGGGTGTAGCGTGCGATATGTAGGGACTAGCTTCCACGTCAAGTTTAATAACATTCAACGGTTACATTATGGAAAGGCTCAAATGCTCCAGAGCCTGTGGGCCATTTCAGAACCGGGAAATAGAAACACAGAAAACAACACCACATTTGTCTCCTGCAGGAAAAATACGTCTGAATCTAACACATTAACACCTATATAATGCCAGGGCATGTGTCAAGCTATAAATGGTAGATTCATTTAATCTACATTTCTGAAAGGTAACAGGTGAGCATTATCTAACAATAAAAGGGAATGCAATGCTCGCATTTGTCATTTTTATACTTAACACAACAACACTGCGAGTGCTCGTCCAAAAGGTGCTTCAACACACATTCTCATACAACCCACAAATCACATTTTCCGATCATAAATGATGCATTTCAATCATGGAACAAGTCAGGAAAGAGTGTTAACCATCTCTGATGTCCCTAAATGTGGCATCCAGCTTTGAAAAAAATAGGCTACATTTGCAGTGATGCCCTTGGTCTCCAAAATATCCACATAAGTGTTAGTTTTGAGAGAATAAATCCCTAAAATTACACTCCGTTGTTTGTTTTCTTAAAACATAAATAAAGCTCAGAGGCAGCCAACATAAGACAAGGAAGAGAACAAAATGTGACAAGACGCACATCTTGAAAATGTTAAATAACACATATAAAAGGAAAAAAAAATAAAGCCACCGCAGGAGGGTTTATGTGATGGATTTAAAAAAAAAAAAAGAAACAATGAGTAAAATATGTGAAGTTTTAAAGCATCATCTCTACACTCACCAAAAAGAACCTCTACCCCTTTTCTGCAGTGCCAATGCCGTGAGCCTAAACATGCATCAAAGCCATGCAGGGCCTATTTGAAGTTTTCAGGAAGAGCTGACTTGCAAGGATTTCCTTCCACAGTCAGCAGACTTTAACCCCAGTGAGCGCGTAGTGGCAAAAATAAAAATAAATACTACAAAAAAAGCTAAAAGTTTTTTATTTATTTCGTGTATCTGAGTTTAATTACCAAAGACTGCCTTGTAAAATCTTAAAATTACATGAAATGAAATAAAATGTAGATTTCTTTCAGTCAGACAATTATTTCATTATGATTTTTAAATTTGAAATCACGAGTGAAATCACCGCACTTCATAATTACAACTCAACATTACCGTGACGTTTATATATTGCTCACGCGTAGAAATAATTTGTGCAGCCTCCGGTGCTGACCTTTACTTTAATGCTTAATTGCCATGTCTATGACTCTTCTCCCCCCCACCATTTATTCATTTATTTGTTCATTTTTAAGCAGGGGAAAAAAACTCCTAACCTTCCTTCAAGTGGCTTCAGCGTGTTGGGTTCAGTGACAGTGATACATTTATTGTGATTACTTCATGTATTATGCCATTTCTTAATAATGTCTCTGCTGCTCTACAGTAGATAACAGAGAATACACAAAAGCCCTGCAGCAATTTTGAATAGGCAAAACATAATGTTAAGCCTTGGCATGAACTGTATTGTGTTTTTGTTTTTTTGCACATCGCATATGGTCAAAGAGCAAAATCCATTCACCGCCGACGTCCCTGCTATAGCAGCAGCATAGCAAAAGCTCTGTGGCCACATGTATGAAAGAACTGGTGTTTTGATCAGAATTTTCTGGTGGGGGGGGCATGTGTGTGTGTGTGATGTGCAATGCCACAAGAGAACACAACAGATCTGATGGCAGCCAATTAGAGCCTCGGCTCTCAGCTGCCACGGTTCTAATTGTCTGGCTACTATTGAGCCAACTGAGGCCTCGTTAAAAACATTTCTGTGAGTTCAGCTGCTGAGAATTTTCTCACAGCGAGAAACAAACAAAAAGGACTGTGCAGCAACGCCACTGACACGAGCATTGATTTATCTAATTTAATTGTAATCTTCAGGCTGAGGCCCGGCTTCATGTGCACTGACGTGATGCTGAAACGCGGGGTGGAGAGAAGATCTGCTGAAAAGGAGCGACACACTCTGCTGTGACAATGAAATATCATTAGACACCTTCACTCCCAATTCAATTATTTCCAATAACTGGACTTGGCAGCAAAAAAAAAAGGCTTTTGCAAAAATGTGTAGTCCCTAAAAAGCGAATTATGCTTTTGTTAAACAGTTGGAATTGCATTTAAATTCACAGCAAGTTGAAAATGGACAGCGAGTTCGGGACCCATCTCTAATTCCAGGTTCTGCTGTAGTTTGACTCACTTGTTTGATTGCAAATAGCTGTTCTCTCCTTTTATACTTAAATCATGAAGTGTTGAAATAGTTTAGTGTGTTAGGATGAGAGCAGGTTTTTATCATGAGGAAACCTTTTTTTAAGATAGACAAAAGTAAAATGTCACATGATTACATGGAACATAACTTTTACACAGTAAATACTCTATAATTTAAAGAATAATAAAAAAATGGCAAACTATTTGTACAGATGGTAAATCTTAAATCCTAGCACTGCCTTTTAGCAGAAATAATACATTTGCATGGTTTCAGTGACTGTAAAGGATTTAAATTTTTATTATTATTTTTTTTAAATACCGATGAATCTGGAAACCTTTCACGGACTCCCTGGCGACTCCTGACCACCACTTAAGAAATTCAAGTCCAATCTTTGGTTGTCCTCGTGTCCGACTTGAAAGTATTCCTTTACGGCAACCAGTTATGTCAACAATAAAAGCATTATGTCTCCAACCTTTATATAGAGGCATAAAAAGAAGTATTTATTCCGGTATTGGCACTATGCAGGATTGAAGCCAGCACACATGCATTAAGGTGAACTACCAACAATAAGTGTGAGTTTTACTCATGCAGCTGTTCATCATGATGATAAGGTCGCGACACGTCAAGGCCGCGCAGATCTAAACGTCTTCCACCGGTGTCACGCGGTGCAAAGTTGTAAATGCGCTGCGAGGCTGTGTAAGTGAGATAGTGTCGGTCAGACATCCCGGGGTCCATCTGTGGTAACTAATTATGTCAGCATTGGCAGCTAATTAGAAAGGGAAAAATGTGGAAATGCCAGATGCTGAATGACCAGATAAATCAGGCCGGAATATAAAAGTAGCTGCTGCAGGTTAGTGGCAGTGAAAGGTTGGTTTATTCTCTTTAGCACCAATGAGCTCATATATGGATCTGCTACTGGAGTCAGAGCTGCAGGAAAAGGTGAGTGTTAGTGTGTGTAATGGTATCAAAACAGGTTCAGAAATTGAGAGCTTTTCCACATTTCCACCTCCCTCCCTCCCATTGGATCAATTGTGCAGAAAAGAGCAACAAGTAAGATTGCTTTTTTCGCCTGGCTACTATTATCCGAATGGAATCAGCACTGAAAGTTTCCCCCATTAATCATTACGGCAACCAAGTCACTCTCACTTTCACCTGCACCCATGAGCTGGCACCGCACAGCCCCCCACACACACACACACACACACATAGAGGAGTGACTCGAACACAGGAAATGCTGTCTGGAAATAATAAAAGATCATATTGCACTCAGACAGGCTCAGGAACAAATAAACACTCAGACATAAACAAGCTCCCTCATGTGCCATTGGATTTCTGCTGTGGTCCCAGGGTCAGTGCGGTCAAAAAGCTAATCTAGGCGTGCAAAGGTGGAGGCTGGCCTGCGCTAACATGAGCAAGTCATCAAGTGGAGATACAGATACAGAAACTCGAAGCATTCGGCGAAGATTTACGACTGTTTGGATAACAGATGTTGTCAATTAAAAATGGTCAACAAAGACGGAATTGCAGTAATGCATCACATAAGTGCAGCACTTAAGATGTTTTCTGCCTTGTCCTATTATAATGCAACACCTACGCAGATTTAGAGCCGCACAAAACCTTAAACTGTGAAGTTAAAAACCTAAAAAGAGGAGAAATTTGCATTCTCAAAGCTTTGAAGGCTTCTATTAGCTTCTCTTTGCTTCCGGCTGAGGACGAGCAACATGTTCGACTTCCAGATACCGCCACAGGGAAAGTAGTTCACAATCTTTCCGTGATGGACCCGGTGTAAGAACATATGTGCGCTGACAGATTTCTGCTCCATATTGCTGGGGTTGTACTGTAATGCTCCTGCCTACTGAAATATATCCTAAGATCAAAGAAAAGAAAGAGAAAATACTTAAGAGTTGCTGTGTTGTCTGAGAGGAAACTCACAAATATGACTGACATAAGTTTGATTTGAGAGTAAAGTCTGACATGCTTGTATGAAGAGCCATAATAGGTTTTTAAAAAGGCATATTTTTTCTAATTCAATGATGGAATGAGGGAAATTCTACAGACAGTTGCACAGGGGACAACCCTCAAAAAGCCATTTATACTGCTCCCAGCTCTTTTACAATAATTGGATCTAAAGTATTTGATTTGTATGATTTGTAATTGCTAATGTGGCCCAAGATCCCACAGTGAAAGTTAAAGGAGTCTTATGATACATCGTCATTTTGATCTGCCTATTCCATTCAGATATACTAAAATCAGGAAGTTGAAATAGAATAGATATGGTCATTCATTCATTTTCTACCACTTTATCCTGCACATGAGGTTCCAATCCCATGGGTTAGGGTTTGACATAGGATGAAATGTAGGGTACACCCCTGGACAGGTCACCAGTCCATCACAAGGACACAAGAGTGTCCAACTTGCCTAATGCCCGAATCTGCATGTTTTTGGACTGTGGGAGGAAACCCACACCCACACACACACACACACACACACACACACACACACACACACACACACACACACACACACACACAGGAAGAACATGCAAACTCCTTGCAGAAAGGCTCAAAATAGATACATATAATAGATATTTTTAATTATCAATACTATATATTGTTTTTTAATTGCGAAAAAAGCTGCCTCTACTATAACAGTAGACTCTCGATTTTTAAAATCACATAATGCTTTTCCTTGACTTGTTAAAGCTGTCCTCATGAGTAAGAACTTCATGAGATGACAACAAGCCACTGTTAAATAAACTATATTAATGAGTAAACTAGTAAAAAAATATATATACTGTTATGACATTCCCAAACAGAGCTGATGATCTAAAGATTAAAAAAACGAAACAGTAATTATTTGCAAACTAAATTTAAGCTCCAACAGCAACTTAATATGCTGTCAAACGTGCGAGAGAGTGTTAATTCAGTGTGTTGCAAGCAGCTTCGGTGACAACAGATGAAAAGGTGCCAGATCTGTGCGCAAACATTAAACTAAATAGTTCCATTAATAGCTCTTGTCAGGTCGGTTTTATTTACAGTACGACATGCAGACCTCCTGCAAAGAGGTCCGGGCACTAAATTGGACACATCCCCTCTTTGGTGCAGAGCAAACCACTGACGCTAACATTGTCTGAAGCCTAGTTAACACACAAACACACACACACACACAGCCTGCCTGTGGGAGGGCATGCTGCAAGGGCTCATCCAATCTGTCAGCATTCTGCCAGCATGCTCCCCTCTCCCTCTGCTCCATGACCTGCCCACAAACAGAGGCATTTACCAAATAATCACACCATGCTCATGTCACTGACTGTGGTACAAAGGTCTAATTGTGCCTTTTTGTGTTAAATGGCAGCCATGCTTTAGTAGTTGGTAAGCATCAGGTCACGCACATCAGGGCAGGCGACAAGTTTCGGCGGATGCGAGCGTGTTCAGATCATTGACCAGGAGCCAGAGCGGAGATTTTCGTTTTGAAGACAGATGTTACGCATATGTTTCTGTTCAACACAATATTTTGTAATATCACACTGATTCAATGACGATTTACCAGTCTGCAACAAAAACTGATCCTAGGAAGTCATCGTCAAATAGGGGGAGGGGTCAATTCAGGTTCAACGGGACAATCTTGGCCATTTCAGTAAAGGTTAAGTGTCAAGTTGTTGCTCTCTTGAGTCCAAAAAGAAAAGAAAATCATATTTTTATTAACAAATTGGGGAAGAACACATACAGTAATTGTGAGTTCAGCATCGAAAATGTGATATGATATGCATTAATACACGACACAATCAAAATATTAACTGTTCTGTATTCCAACACAAGATGTCAATTATAAGATTGTTCCCAAATAAGCAAATGGTAAATTTGCATAGGACAGAATAAATCAAAAAAAATAAATATATAAATAAATAAAGTACAGCCCTGCTTACAGATCTAATCGTTTCAAATTGGCTATTTGAAATTGAAAACAACTCATTGTTCAGCTTAAAATATACAAATATTAAGTTGGCCTAGTGCTAATAATACAGTTATATATTATGAGTGTGTGTCTGTATATATTGGACTCATTGTAAACTCTTGATGTCAGTCAGTCAGTCATCATCTAACCGCTTTATCCTCCACCAGAGGGTCGCGGGGGGTGCTGTGCCAATCTCAGCTACATCGGGCGATAGGCGGGGTACACCCTGGACAGTTCGCCAGTCCATCGCAGGGCCACACACAGATAGAGACAAACAATCATTCACTCTCACACTCACTCCTACGGTCAATTTAGAGTGTCCAATTTACCTATTCCCCACATTGCATGTTTTTGGACTGTGGGAGGAAGCCGGAGTACCCGGAGAGAACCCACGCACACACGGGGAGAACATGCAAACTCCATGCAGAAAGGCCCTTGTTCCAACTGGGGCTCGAGCCCGGGTCTTCTCGCTGCAAAGCGAAAGTGCTAACCACTACACTGCCGTGTGGCCCACTCTTGATGTCTTAGTGTGTTATTATAAAACCACATGAAATCTCTTTAATACACACACATAGTGTGTAATACAAAGTGTGTGAGTGTTGAAAATTGGCTTTATCTCGGTTCTGATGCATTTAGGGACACAGAGGAGCTCAGGAAGTCTGAGGTCACTCTCTTGGTATCTGATTAAAAAAAAAGGAAGAAAGAAATGACATCCTAATTTATGAGGCTGTGGGATAACTGGCTGGTTAATGAGGTTTACCCCTGAACCCCTTTGGCCAGGGCAAATTACCTCTGTGGCCATACCTGGTGAGCATACTTAACCCCAACATGGTCTGGAGCACCATTTGCTCCCCAGAGGATTGCAACCCATCGTCTGTCTTTTCTTTTTAATTCCAAAAGTAAACTCGAAACACAATCCAATTCCACAAAGAGGAACATATTGGTTGTAAAGCGACCTTTTCAAGTTGGTCTTTTTCACAGATCGTAGCAAAAACAAAAATACCTGGAGAAGCACTAAACTTCACCCGTCACAATCGACATCCAACTTAGTCATAGAGCCAAATTTCAACATGTTACACTACAAAAAACAATCCCAAAGTTCTGGCGATGTGTGAACGTATACTTTTTAGTATTACAGATAATGTTAAACTTTAAATTATATTTTCACTACCACCCCCACATACATTATCTCCATCTGAAGTAAAGTTTACTGCCAGCACCCTCATACACAACATGCACCCTAATCCATATTAATGACCAAAGCTTCTTATTACCAGATGAGTGCAGACATTTATTAGCCGCGCGTCTATGTTGCAGAAACACGGCAAACACAACTATTATTTTTAAGTGGTGTCAATAAGTCGACCTTTATGCCTTTGCGTTCAGCATGCCTGATTTAGTAATGTTTCCACCAACAACTGTGCTGCGGGCCTTCCTTGTGCTTGGTACATGAATACCAATGTGGCTCTGCCTTTGAGATCACATGATGGGCGAGTTTGGAGTTGATTAAAACACGTTCCGAAGTAAAAAAAAAAGAAAAAGAAAAAATTAGTTCCCTATCTGCCAGACATAAGCCTTTGCTCCCACAAGCTCTCTTTAATATTACATAACATTATTTCCCCTCTCCGTGCTGCCTTTGATATGCCACTGCCCAAAGACTTTTAGCACATTTTGTTTCAAAGTGAACAGCGGAAAAAAAAAAACTCTGAAAGCGAAAAACTCACTTGCAATCTGTTGCCTCGGGAAAAACAAAAGCATATTGATTTAAATGCACCATGCGTCTCAATTTACATGTAAATGTAGATTTCTCTGCTGTAATGATTTTTTTTTTCTTCGTCATTTGTTTGGTTTGATCTTTGCCTTTCAAAAGGAACTCTGCTACGAGGCTCTTCAAGCAGACTTCTTTTTTTTTCTTTGTAAACATTGTTCTTAATAAATGTGGTCATCAAAAGCAAGGGACTCTGTGGTAATTAGAATTCCTTCTCTAATCATATTTGTTGTTTTTTCTATCCACATGCAGCCTCAGCTACAAGCGCCGCTTCAGAGCTGGTGTGACACTCGGGGAGATTTGATGGATTAGGCGGAGGGTGGAATGCAAGAGATTGATTGGAAAAGTGGTCACTCAGCAAGTTTAAGCACTAACGATTATGGAGAGTGTGCGCGCGGGTGTGTGCGTGCGCTTGTTTGTCTAACAGTCAACTTAATGTGTTTGGTTTGTGGACAATGCGAGACATTTGCCGTTTGGAAACACCATTTTAAACGTTTCACCGTTTCCTAACATCCACAGATTAATTAGTAATGAAAATATCTGGGGTTTTTTTCCTCATTAAAAGTGACAAGTAAATACAGACTAAACACTTACAGTTGTGTGTGAGTGCACCAAAAAACAGCACATGTATCAAAACTGCATCCCAAATGCAGATGTGGCCAGTGTCGGCTTGCGCGACGACTTTATTGATGCGGATATGGAAACAATACACTGCCTCAAGGTGAAAACTTGCATATTTTACATGCAAATTCCTCCCTTTTCATGACAAACATCCAGGACATTTGCATTCTAAGCAGAAGAAGAACCGAGGATTCAAACTGTGATTTAAGACGAGGTGACTGATTATGTTAAAATAAAATGATCCGCATGCGATAAGTACGCCTGTGTGTTTGTGTACATTAAGTGTGTACAGCGGCTGATAGACGCATACACATCTGCCACGCTGCTTGTGTGGAGTCGAATATATTAGGGAGATGGGAGATCAAAAAGCAGGATCAGCAGATTTATCTCCATATGAATTCATATTCTGTTTCATCCTCCACCCCCGACCATACTCCACCCTCTTTTTTTCCCGCAGACCTGCTCCTCTTTTCTGTGATCTGAAGACTGAGACCATGGAAGCTCCCGCGTCTGCTTTGATCACAAGTTTTGTTCAGCTCTCTTTAGTGGAATCATCAGGATATGAGCATCCAGACAGGACCTGGGTGGACGATGGGGGGGGGGGATGGATCTGTGTCTGGATGGCTAAGTTCATGTTGTGGTTTCAGGAGAAATTTTTGACTCTCTGAATGGTGATTTTTATTTTATTCCAATGGGACTATTGTCATTTTTCTTGTACCTTTTGGTTATTTTACTTTGTTGCAACATTATTTTGTTATGTTGGCATTAAAAAAGATATTAATTAACACATAATAATCGTGATAATATCGCAGCAATATCGTGATTAATTCTCTGACAATAATCGTACCAAGAAAATCTATAATCCTGACATCCCTATCGGTGACAATAGAAACGTTTAAAGACTGTAAAACAGAAATTAAATGTGTTAAAAGCACAACTTCTCCTGCTGAATTGCTTGATGAATAATATAAAGACAAATTGAAAGAACAGAACAATTGAATTTATCAAATGGAGTCACATGCTGACTGCTTTTGATGGACTCTAGAAGGAAACAAAGTCAGTAAACATGTTTTTACTTCTCAAAGTATGAAGCATGTGCGCAGTTGCATTTGAAAACTTATTTGAACATGATCAAGCAGAAAATCAGAAAGTAATACCTGTATCAGAACAAGGCTTAAAGACCTAGTGCAGTTTCTTTGGTACACGGTTGAAGAATGTTAGTTCTTAGTACTGAAAACATGGCTGAACAAAAAAAAAAAACACATTCATACAAAGGTGGAGGAATAAATTGACACCAGTCTTATGGGGTATGAAAAATGTATATCATAAAGAAATAAATGCCGGTATAGTGTCCAGCACTAGGCTCACCTTTTAAAATCTATGACTGCTTAAGTCCATGAAATATAAATAATGTGGGGGTTTTTCTGTTTGTCAGACAACATGTTTCTGTTAAACTGCCTTTTTAAAAAGGTACTTTATTGTCATTTCATATTCCTACACTACACAATGAAATTCTGTTTGGTGGCAATCACCAACTTAGCAGCATCGTAAGATAAAGTCAATAAAATAAATAAAACGATCGCCAACATGGCAGCATAGATAAAATTAGCTCATGGGAACACAGTAGCTGCATGTCTATTACTGCCTTGTTTGGTAAGTCACAGAAGTAAATCCAAATGAAACATTTAAACGTAGTGGATGAACAACTAAAATGTGTATGAATAGCAGAAGGACATCCCATAATAAATGTAGCTGCTGGGTAAATGGCTGATTAAACCATAAGTGCACTGTGCTAGGTTTCTAAAGAGTTCAACAAGAATACATAACATAGTTAAACGCGATGTTATCTAATTTTAATTTCTGGGAAATGGTGGATGAGGAAAACATGACATTAACTGTTTAATATCACAGCTTCACTTCCTGTAAATAGACACGATTTCAAATGACCACTGGTTCAATGGCTGCTTTAAAAATCAATATTAAAAGCAATAGATGCTGCATACACACTGAAGTCTCTGCTCTGTCTCTTTAAAATAACAATCAGCAGGAACAAAGCTGTGTTTACAGGCGCTCATTAGTGGGGCCATTTTGTCAAACAGTTGTAAGTTGTTGTTTCAAGTAAGCTTTTTGGTGCCTGTTGAAGTTGGAGGTCATGTCAGGTTGCTCTCTAATTGGGTGTCAAGAGGATTCTTAATATTTTTACACCCACACAGCAGACATATGCACACACACACACACAGCAAATGCATCCCAGTTTAATTGGTGAAATAGCCTTCCCTGGCCGGTAGTGCAAAATCACACACACACACACATTGTAGTGATGTACAGTAGAAGCCCCTAATAAGGATTTGTCAGGCCTGTAGATTTGCAGGGCACTTGGGGGGAAAAGCCGCCTCACTGCTCCAGAGACAGGCCGCTGAAGCGCTTCAACACTGGCTGTTGTGGTCGCACTTGTCCGCCACGTTTCCAGCCAATTAAAATGCACGGCAAAGCGAGCCAGACGACCGGACACGCCGAGGTGCTTTTCAGCGTGTTGCCAACAAAAAAATGTTCAATGGGTCTCTGTTTTTTTGCAGATATCTCCTGTGCGTCTTATCCAAACAGCATCAAAGTTGGCCCTGCACACACTGGTGCGCTGACTAAGTCACCTTCCAGGATTGAAGCCTGCCAAGTGAACCACTGGACAGTAATGCAATTGACAGACAGACAGACTTCCTTACTAGTGCTGTCAACTTACTAGTGCTGTTAAATTAACGCAGTTAACGTTGTTTGTTTACTTCCGGTGGTTTTTAGGCCGAAAGTTTCATTTTAAAAAGTTACCCGAGTGTGTGTGTGCACGCACTGTGTCTCTCTCTCCCTCTATGTGAGTTTTGTGTTTTTTCTCTTGCCCTCCCTGACTTGTGTGTTTGTGTGCATTGTATTTCTCTGTGTAAAGCTTCACTAACATCATTTAAAACAAGTTTGTAATTCACAAGAGAGAGAAACTGTGTTTAAAGTTTAAAGAAAGCCATTAAAAGAGTCTTTGAATTTAAATATATGCTTTTTGTGTTGATTCTACATTAATTGTTAACTTTTATAAGCTTTAGGTTTATTTTCGTGATTAATTGTGATTAATTACAGGTAATGTGATTAATTGTTTGTTTGTTTTTCATAGACAGACGGCCCCAATTTATACAGAGATTTTTTTAACTTAAAGGAATATTTCATCGTTGTAAAAATGAATATCTATTAAAACTAGGTCATCTATGTAGTAGAAATGCAAAATAATATTTGAAGAGCCTTCTTGGCCAAACTCATGACGATGAATGACAACAACTCGAGAGTCTCACTGTCTAAAGCTTCGAAGAAGACAGCGCTAGTTGTGTGAACACACAAATCCCTGTGAGGAATTCAGTATATAATAAATATGAAAGTACAAAACAAAGTACTCGCCACCCGCGGCTTCTAGTTTTCACCGAAATGCAGCCATATCAGTTTGAAAACTACATTTGTTAGCAAAGACGGCGGACACCCTGTTTGCATTCTGGGAATTAGGTCTCGTCCCCCTATGGGTGAGTCTAAAAAGTGCGGAACTGGCGTTGTCGTTTCAAACCTTGAACCGACGTTTGCAAAATTGGACAGGGAAAAACTGATGTTTTACAAATCAGTGGCAAACTGAGGAAAAATACTATGGCTACGGCTATTCTAGCGATACAAAGCCACATGCAAATCGGTGAAGGAAGTGCAGGCACTAAAAAGTATTGAAGCATTAGGGTTGTGTATTGGCAAGAATTTGGTGTTTCAATACAAATCGTGATGCAATATATTAGGATCAAACAAACCAGGTGATTTTACTATTTTAACTCTCACAATAAATATAACCCTGTCATACGTCAAAAAAAAATAAACACTTTTTGCTGACTAGTACGATGAGTGAAAGGGGAGGATATGATACAGATACATACTGTGCAGTCAATGCAACGCTTCAAAGAATTGATCAAGCATCAAGAAATATTACAATATTTCAGTGAATCAATATTTCCTTGCACCCCTACCAAGCATACTGATAATAACAAAAGACCAACTTTAGCCTGAGTATTTTTGAAGTCCTGCAGCAGTGCAGACATGGATCCGGACAAACCTCGGTGGTTTCAGAAACTGCGAAACACCGACGGAACTGTAACTTCAAATTAACTTCCGGAATAAATGTTGTGTTATATTGAAGTGGAAATGGTGAGATCTTTTTAGCTTGGAAGTGTATATAGTAATGGCCCGAGAAAGCTGCTGTGCACTTTGGTCCTTTTATAACACCTTTTGCAGCCAGTTGAAAATATGTGGAGGTGGCTCTGTTTAATGGTGCTAAACACAGAGGAAAAAGGCTGTTCACAGACACCTCGAACACCTCCGGAAGTCTTGATTTCTGGATCCTTTCAAACATTTTATACACAGCTGCGAGGACAAAAAAAAAAATTGCCTCAGCCAGCAACAGTAAGAGGAGTTTTGGAAGCTGTGTATTTGTCGGTAAAAAGCCCTCATTTTTTGTTGGGAGAACAAGAGCACTGCGGGTAAAGATAGATTTCTCCTGGTGATATCTGTAACTAGCGTCATCTGCTGAGTAATTTGGGATGATGTACTCAGCGGTGAGCAACCATTTTACATTTATCAGGGCCCTAATGCAATCACACACAGAGTTATTACAGTAGGGAGGAGGAGGAGGAGAGGCCATTGCATGGATACACAGCTTGAAGCCGAGCAGCTCTCTGAATGGAAGGAAAAAAAATAAATAAAAAATCTACAAGTGACATTGGATTTCAGGTGACAGCTCCTTATGAACACCAGGCTTATGAGGTGATTTATACGAGCTCATAAGAGGGCAGGGGCAATGTTAAAGCGATTTTACGGCAATTCATATCTCACACTTATCTCAATCATTCATCTCTCTCCTGCTTATCTCCGTCACTTGATTTATTTCCACGTGCAGTGCTCCTGGTCCGTCGACAGACAAATTGAACCAGATAGCTCCGCAAAAACTTCGGGTCAAAGAGAGTCTCTTTTGTTTAATCAAAACAAGATAAAAGTTGGAATGAGGAGACAAAAAGTATTTGACCTAACGTTTTCTCTCTCTCTCTCCAAGTCTGACAGCACAACAGGGCTGGCGTCATTACCAGAACTTATATACTTCTCTGAAATTGCCTACTGCCTGTGAAATTAATGACAGGCATTTGTACATTGACAGGAGGCACCCAGTGCAACTGTAATCTCCCTCCGACTGTGTTTCAATGTGGCACGAGACGCGAGAAAAACAAATGGTGAGACAACACGCTTTGTTATTATTCTTGGCAAGGACTCAAGGACACAGAGGGGGTGGCACAATCTCCAGATGGTATTTTTTTTTTAATTATACGTTTTATTTGTGAATGGGAATCTGAAGGTGACTAAGAAGCCACCAGTTCCATGAAAGTACCTTTTAATATGGCTTGATAAACACGGGTCATAATTCTGTAAATCACTTTGCTGACACACACACACACACACACACACACACACAAGAGGGAAGGTTTCATGTAAAAGACGGGCAATTTTCATGAACCACTATGAAAAACTAAATAAGCCCGACACTTTGTTTCTCAACACTTTTGATAATTGTCGGTTGACAAAAACGCAACAAGGTACATGACATTTTAGGTTTACGCTCCAGTGGAAGGTTTCAGTCGTTTCCATAGTAACAACTACACACTATCCTCCAGCCGACTGATTAGATTGTCCTTCTGTCTGCTTGTTTGAATTTTACTTTTAACGAGAGGACAAGAGGAGAGCGCAAGAAATGGAAGTGGTCACAGGTAGAACATGATTCTGTCTGACAGTTGGGGATCATGAAATAAGTGCCAAACAATCACACTGCGAGACAGAATAGGAAAATTCTACAGGAGAAGCCAGTGTGCTTGGCACCTGTAAAAGTGTTAGAGGAAACCAACAAACAGTATCAGTGGCTAATATTAATACTAGTGCTGCTGTTAATTTAATTATGTTCATAATCGATTAATCTGTCGATTATTTTTACGATTAATCGTTTGGTCCAAAATGTCAGATAACCATAAAAATGTGGATTGGTGTTCGTCAGACCTGGAAATGTTTAAGTTCTCAAATGTCTTGTTTTGTCCACAAACCAAAACGATTCACAAAGAAATGAAGAAAATACTCACATTTAAGAAGCTTAAAGAATCAGAAATCTTGTTTTAATCATGAAAAAATCTTTGAACCAATTAATTATTTCAGCTGTAATTAATGCTACTACAACAACTACCGCAATAATAATAATAATAATAATAATAATAATAATAATAATAATAATGATACTATATACTAGTCCCCAAATTAACCAGTAAAAAAAAGTGTATTACTGTCACCATACTTAAATTTAAATATCCTAAATCATGACATACACAGAAACAGGTCACCTGTTTTGCACATCATGACACCTTAACATGTACGGTTCTGTACAAGGGCAGAGATATTGTTTGGCCATAAAGTGGGTTCAGTATTAATTAAGATCACATCACGCATGATGTCCCACTCAGACCAATCAACTGCAAAATTCGGGCCACAATTTAGGACCAAAGAGTGGGGCATAATTGCAGGCTTTTATAAATGGATGCAATGTCTCATCCACTCGGTTCCTTCTTGTATTTGTATTTGTCTTCTGAGGAGATAATCTTAAATGATAGTTTCACTGTTTGATCCTGTTTCAGAACATTCACATAAGAGACACAAAAAATACAATAGCTCCCATGAGTCAACTAATCAACAACAACAAAGCAAAAGTGTGTAACTGCACGGCTATTTTTAATTTTTTTTGCTGTTTTTTTTAATTGAGAAAAATAAAACGATTTTGCCAATCAGCCGCCATGTTTTTTTTTCCTTTTTTAAAATCAGAAGTGGTGTGTTCATCCATTCATGTGTGAGATGAGTTTACGTTGATGTTGAGTGAAATGCTCATTGGGCTGTGTCTGACCACAGTAACAAATGTCAAAGCTTGGTCTGAATTTGTGAAACTATGACTTGGGACTTCATTTTGTGCCATATTTGTGAATGGCATATACAAAAAAGATGCACTTAGCTGTTCATATGGTCACTTATAAATACCAAAACTGTAATAATATAAATCATTTCCATACTGTTTTTCCATAAGATGATGTGAACATATGGCGCAGTGTGTGTTCACGTCATCTTATGTGAACACACAGTGCAGCGTGCAAGGAAACAAACCTCACAACCAAAGGCGAATGCTGCTTTTACTTGATCTCTCTGTCGTCTTTCTCTTCCCTTCACGTTTGATAGCGGCTTCAGAAAAGGAAAAAAATAAATAAATAAAATAAATTGAAAAGAAATGGGTTAGAGAAGGGAGGGGGCTGCTGATTCCTGTTGCCTAGCGACATCTCTCCAGGGAAACGTCTGCATTTGTGTGCGCGCGTGTCGCTGTGTACACGAGCATCTCTGTAGGATATTGTAAGAGTAAGTGGGGTGCGTTTTTTCCGTTTATTTGTGAACATGGTGCTGGTTCCCATTGTCAGCAGAGAGAGGGAGCGAGGGGGGGGGGAACAGGAGAAACACATCAAGGAAACGCAGCAGTTTCCCACCATTAAAGCCATTCACACAAAGGGGATAGGTATTTCAAAGATCCAATTAGGCCCGGACGTGTCACCCATAAATCATTAGCTCTGAGGAGCCTTCGACAGAAGGATGGGTAAGACACACTTTAGATTACAAGTCACTGTCAGAGACACCCCCCCACCCACCCCATCTCCCAAAACAAATGAGATCCTCGGGAGTGTTTTTATCTCCAATAAAAAATTAGGCAAAATGATTGAAACAACAGACACTCTGTGGATGAATCCTTTTACCATTTAAACCTCATTTGAATTAAGCTCTGAAAGTGATCTGGGCTACAGATTAAAACACAGTGCGACTTCCGCACACTCCATCTTTAGCATTATAAGCATCGAGTAATGTTAGGATTTTTTTTTTTTTTTGAATAGCCCTGAAGTTTATTGGTGATCGGTGTCTACATGATGAATGTTTGAAACGCTCCAAGAAACATTTACTGTAGATTTTGCACTTTAAAATAGACTGTAAGACCTTGGATAAACCTAGTACCATATATCAGGTGACATTACAGTATGGCTCCGTCTATAAAATAAAAAAGTCGATAAAAATACAAGCATGAAAGCATGAGATATATACATAAATGTTTGGAGAATTTGCCGTACGCCATTTTAAAAACCCTCCTCGCTTCCCCCCCACCAAAACCTCTTAAAATTTCACAGTTCAAATAGAGGCTGATTTTATGTCCTTTTGCCCCGGCTGAATTGAAAACCTGCTGCATTGTCTCATGGGATTTGACAGGCGTTTAAGACGTGTTAAGCATTAAAAGGTTTGTGTGAAAAGCTGGGCTTGTACAGTGTCATAAGGTATCAGCTCAGATACTCTGCAAAAAACCTTCACACTCTGAAATTGACTCACAGAGAGGAAAAGAAAACCGTGAGCCTTCATATTTAACCTATGAACACCCTTACTTTTTTTTTGACTGATTTGCTTTGCTAATAAGTGGAACGTCAACTGAAAGAAATGTTTCTAAAAAAAAAAAAAAGGGTCAAGGCGAAAGAAGGTGCTGATGAGGTGCTGCAGCAGCGTATGTTTGGCAGCAGAGACCACACTCTTTGTTTGACATCAACAGTGCAGTGGGGACAGTGTTTGACCATAGAGAACAATAATATTGACTCAGATCTAAGACCTTAACAAGATTTTGTTAATATTACTGACACACTCAGTATCTCAACAGTGACATAAAAAAAAAACTTGGTAACACTTAATTTTCACCATTAATTAGTTGCTTATAACATTACATTACATTACATTACATGTCATTTAGCAGACGCTTTTATCCAAAGCGACTTACAATAGAATTGAGTACAATCAGCCAGGGGTGGAGCATTAAAAGCATGCAAATTGGCTTAATTAGTCATTATGAAGTACTTATTAATGCCTTATTCTGCATGGCCATATTATATAACCAGTAAGCCATTAACTAAGAGTTTTCCCTTAATAACCTCAGAATTATTGCTTATTAGTAGTAAGTAAAGAAGTTTATATTGTTTATAGTCTTGCAAAGAAGTTGTTGGATATGAATTACAATTTCAATATGCTTTGCTTAGTAAAGACTTTATAAGGTGGTAGTATCACAAGAATAGGAAAAGGAGGCAACTTTAGATTAGGGAACAAGTGTTGGTTAATAGGTGTCTTAATTAAGGGAGAATAACTATTCTTGTGATACTACCACTTTATAAAGTCCATACTAAGCAAAGCATATTGGGATCGTAATTCATATACAACAACTTCCTTACTTACTACTAATAAGCAGTAATTGTGAGGTTATTGAGGGAAAACTCTTATTTAATGGCTTACTGGTTGTATATAAGGCCATGCAGAATAAGGCATTAATAAGTACTTAATAATTACTGATTAAGATGTTACTAATTTGCATGCTAATAAGCAACTCATTAATGGCAAATATGTGTTCCCTTCCAAAGTGTTACCAAAAAAGCCAACGTGAACGCATGTCTTTGGAAATTATTAATTAATAAAATTAATAAACAAGAATATGGCTGTCAGTGAGACTTTCTGGAGTGGTAACTAATTGAATTAACAGCCCACCTGTGCACTTCTTCAATCATAACAATATTGGAAAAAAAGTAAAGGAAGCAAGTAGAAGGAGTCACAAAATATGCAGGAGTGTCAAATAAATGAACAGTTGCAACACATGGACAGCTGTTTATGTGTTTCCAGCAAGCAGACAATGCTACTCTACTGTGTAGCGTGAGCTGGCCTTTCAAACCATATCAGATAATAGCTTCCCAGAAGAGGATAAACTGATCATTCTAATCTTCATTATTCCAGGGGAAAGGTTGAGCTTGTGTACACATGGCGAGCTTCACATTCACTCAGTTACACACATTCACACCTGGAGGCTGCCCAGGGCAACCACAGAAATCTACGGTTGGCCAACCACTCCAGAGCAGCAGGAAAGCTCACTTAAGGGCACCCGACTGCTGACACTCTGGTCATATTGACGGACGATCCATCGCGTCACGTATTACATTAAAATCACTGTCAGCCGTCGGCAACAAACCCACTCATCATCAAGTCATTGTTATTCATTGTCAAGACATTGCACGTTCACCACAGTGTGACTCATAAACACAATAAATGAATCATTTGGGATTAATCGGTATGATACTCAATATCTGCACTGGTCCAATAGCAGCTAAAAGTAAAAAGGACAGAAGATAAATCCAATATGATCCAAACTTGCTTCACTAAAGCCCGACAAAGGGAAAAGTCCAGTGCCGCACAGTTGGAGAATTATGTTTTTGAAATGGCTGGTTCCAACTTAAGTGGTGAATGCATTACTGAAAAATATACCTTGTTAATAAACTTGAACAAGTTTCTTTTAGAGCTAAATCCACTTTATTGAAAACAGAAATGTGTGGATAAACTGCAGAACTGCAAACATGGCAGCCTGTTAAAGCAAAGAGCTAAAGAAAATCACTTGCCCCATAATTTTACTGTTTAAATAATTGGTATCAAGCCATCCCTAATCAGCATGCAGTATTCAGGTTAGATGATAAAGTCTGGAAGGTAAAGGATCTTGGCTTTCACTTAGTCACTTAGAATGGTAACGCTCGTCCGACACTTGGATGCGTCCATTATTGAAAGAATGAAAAAGTCTATATTAAGACAATGTCCCTTTGCGCGCCATCTGCGGTCCAAGCATGTTGTCTTTTCTCGGTTTAAGGCCTAATTAGTCCATCACTGAGGCTTCCCATTCAGCCACTATTTGCTTCCATACGCTTTATGCCATGATCACACACTCGGGCATCGGGCATCTGGTGTGCTCTCAAAGCAATGAGTCATAGCAGATGAAAATGTTTCACACACAAACAAGGGCACATGGAGATAATGTTCATCTCTGGTGGACAGAGACAAAGATGAAAGTGTGTGTATGTGTGTGAGATAAATGAGGTAAAGCAAAAATTACAGTGCTGAGTTTACTTGTCTCCTTTTATGGGAAGACAATATTCCTGTGTGATGATCTGTGTGTGTGTGTCTTTGTGTACGTCAAGAGCAAACCTAAGCACTGTTATGTTTCTGCCTTGAGTATTTTAACACATACATGTCTGACCATAGTTGTGGAGACACTTCTAACGAGTGTCCCCACAATTAATTAAAGAAGCTGCATACCGTCCAAATAATGTTACATTCCTCTTTTTCTTTTGCTAAGGGGAAAAAGAGAAGAAAAAGAAGAATGTAACATTATTTGGATGGTATGCAGCTTCTTTAATTTGAAAAACAGACTCTGTCCAGCAATATTAGACCTGACTGAGGGAGCGTTTGTGTGTATGCAGTGGCAGTGCAACGGTGGGTGGGGGTAAGAATCATTTATCCCATCAAACTGGTGAATAGCTGTTTTTTTGAGCAAATCTGTGCACATTCATCCCCTGTTCACAGGTGTGGGATGAATGATGATTCTTTACAAGCGTAATGAAGCTGTTGTCTCATTATAAAACAAATCACTCGAGGTGTGCAGTGTGCGAATGTCACAGGGACAGTGAGAACCAAACATTACCATCTTGTGAACTAATTTGAGGTTTTAAGGCTTGGAAATGACTGTTTATAGTCTTGCAAAGCAGCTTAAACAATGGATAACAGATTTCTTATCTTACCATCACACATTAAATGCTGAACCTGAACCCTAAAACCTGCCCAGATGTCCTTACGATGATATATTCATGCAGGATTGTCAACACAAATACAGGAAGGAAATGCGCATACGGACACACACACACACAAACACTCAAGTAAAGTCAAGTTATGTCACATGAGGACTGTGGAGCATTGCTTTGCTTTAACCATCCCTTATTTATGCTACACCTCGGGGTAGCTGTCATCCAGTGCCGTTATTCCCTTATGTATCCATGCTGGTACTCCTTACAGTGACATGCTGTATCTAAAATGAGTCTACTGCACCCTCATGAGCAGCATGAGGGTGCAGCCCATGCCCCCACTTTCTCTGTGTGTAAAGCTACAGTGACACTTATGCATCAGTGTGTGCTACAGTGTAGTACCACTTCCTTAAACCCTGAGTTAACAAAAAAATATCACGGAATTTGATATTGACCACATAATCTTCCTGAATGTATTAAAGGTCCAGTGAGGGTCAACATAATTATCTTTGTAGGTGTGTTTAATCACCTTAAAATGAGTACCGCTGCGTTTTCTTTGCCTTGGACTGAACCCTTTTTTCGAGATCGATGTATAGCTTCGAGCTTCGTTCTCTCTCTTCACAGCTCATGCATTTATGTTGCAGTTTTTCACTTTACATGGGGAAATCGACGAGCCACTGTCAAATAACAATTTGACAATAGAATGCCCGCCATCTAAACATACTTCCATAACTCCATTACCCTTCAATTTCAAATCACAGACTCCTAAACTGCTTGTTTACCTTCTGTAAAATCAACTAGCTTTTTCTGCACACCAGTAGTCTTTTCCTATCCTAAAAACCCCCTCTCTACATCACCTAATCACAGTTATGTTAAATTGAAGCTTCAAACCCATGTGCCGCTGAAATAATACCTGAGACCTCCTCTGTGCCTCAGTGAGAAATCGCAGCATATTATCTTTTGGATATCAGTCCCAAAGCTGTGACAATTTAATTTTAGCTTGGCGCAATTTGTGAGAATGAGCTTTATTTTACGTGGTTAACTTGGCCGGCTACTACACACTTAGTGGGTTTACTCTCACACCCACACGCATACATACATATATACATACTGTAAATCCACTCTACGCACTCCACCATCTGGGACCGATGGGAGTGATGTGCTGTGTTCAGCTCCCTGGTGTAAGAGTGTGCAGGAGCGCACAGCACAGCGAACTCTCGCTCCCCCCTGACATTTTGGAAGCCCCCTTGGCTGGCTCGCCTCGAGTTGATTAATGATCTCGAGAGCTGCGGTGTTCACTGATGATTGTGCACGTGCACAAACATATGCACGGTGCGCAGACGTGACACGCGGTGATTAATGGAAGGGTTAATATAATGAGAAATTTATAAACGGCGGCTCCTTTTGTGCAGTCTGCAACATTGCAAAATTTTGTTTGTGTTGTGATGAAACCTACTGCAGGAGTGCTGTGAGAAAGATCGTTTCACACACTTTTCTTATCACAGGTATGTGACATAGACAACTTGAAAAAGAAGTGAAACGTCTCTTCTCAGCAAAAGCAAATCAAGCTGTCGCAGTATTGTCTAACTTCACACATACTGTAATTATGTACATTTAGGTTATGTATAACAGATCAGAGAACACTGCATGCACTGCCACACTTTCAAATGTGCTACTCTAAAGCATGGCTCTGTTGAAACTGTTACTGAAACTGCATTTGTGTTTGTAGAGGTGTTTCCTTCACCTGCTACTAATGATAGCACATTTTTCTTTCCCCCCTCCTTTCAGGCATGTAATTGTGCCCAGCTAAATTATATACACAGTCATTTTATTAAGAACATCCACCTAAAACGCAAACTTTGAAATACATTGTGTCATATGAAAAGTGGTTTGAATTATTTTGCAGTCAGGTTAGGCTAGGGGTGTGCGATATTGATGAAACTCAATAACGATATTTTTTGGGATTTTGCCGATAACGATAATTGGCGATATTTTGCAATCCTCAAAAATGTGTTTGTAAAAGCATCGAAAGGCCTGTTGTACTAGCTTGATCTTGTTAGATGTTAAAGATAATATTGACAAAAAACAACTTGTTCAATAAAAACAGGTCTTAATTGTTAAATTAAACTTACTTTATAAAATATTGACAAACAAATACTATCATGAGAGCATTTTAAACTGACACTTCCTCCTAATGTAAACAACACTCATCTCATATTTGAACAACAAGGCATTAACATGAGAATGTGGATACACATTTAACTGCTGCCTGTTTTGATTGGCTCTTGCAAAATGATTTCGGCATACTCGATATTGTGATTTCATACATTGTTAAAACAACAATAGAGACACTATCGTATCGTATCGTATATATACCGCACACCTCTAGGTTTGGCTCAACAATAGGGTTGCAACAAACAGTTATTTTTAAAATGTATCTCTGTTGATTAAAATCACAAAGATACTGAGTAACCAGAAAATATCTCTTTAACTCCACATGAACACTTTATAACAAAGCTCGAGTAAGTCCAAAAGCCCGAGCTGAGATAAGCCTTCATCAAACTTGACTGAGCTCCACAAAGATCAACAGAAAACATCAAATAGTTTCTTTCAGGAGTTAATACTAGTGGCAAGGAAACATTAGTGGAGTGCTGTTTAATTAGCAAAAACCCAGGCGGTTGCAAAAAAAATAAAGTTCGTCTCACACGTACAACATGCCCAGCAATGAAATCTACAGGCCAAACTAAGAAGGTCAGATAGGCCTGGATGTCAAAACTCCAGCGCCATTTCATCCATCTGAAAGAGCGAGGTCTGCAGCAAATCGGATTTGAATATATTACTATCGCCGCTACACTCCACGTCCTTTCATGTGAGCGGGAACAAGGTTAGACATCAGGCAACACAGACATGGAGGGAACATCACTCAACGCAAGTGACATATCTGTCCAACTCTAATGTAGTTTGGGTTTGAGAATTGTTTCAGTGTTGTAACACTGTCATCTTTTATCACAGGGTGTCATGTCATCGCAGAGAAGAAGATGAAGAAACACGATAGCATTTGCAACAATTTATTATGTCCGGTCGTTTTGTTGTGATGCTTTCATTTATCCTTTTTTTTTCAAACGTTGATTTTTGTGTGGACAATGAGGTCGCCGAAGCATAACAACCTTGGAAATCCCCTGAGGAGATTCAACAAGAAAGTTGAATAAAAACCACTGAGCAATAATAAGGCACGACAACGTAGAGAAGACAAGAAAAGGACATTTACGGCAATCACTTGAGACTTGCAGTGAGGTAACCATTTTCAAGTATTTAGTCCATTTTTATTGTTTGTCCTATTGGAACTACTATAAGCATTACAGAACAGCATATACCTCCTCCCTGCCTCCTGCAGACAGCTTTACCCAGGGGCTAACTAACGAACGGCCTGCTCAATGAACCGAAACGACTAAACGACTTGTTGTTCCTGAGCCGCGCATCAAAGCCAGGTGCATTTATGGCTCTGCAGACGGCAGCGTAGGAGATATGAAGGCGCGCTGCTTGTTAGTGGCAGCATGTCAGCTCGGCTAGGCAAAAAGAAAAATACTGAGAGAAGAGGATCAGACAGTGTCATAGGCTAATAAAAGCAAACTGGTTACAGACATTGTGTTAAAAGAATGGGAGGAATAAGACCTGTAGGTGCCAATATTTTGCTTTAAACACTAAAGTTATTGTATTGGCAGCGTTATTGATCCTAAGTTAAATGTCATGTTATTGCTAAAAGTTGCCATTTCCCCTGAGCTAGGGTTAAAAGGTCCAGTGTGTCAGAACTAGTGACATCTAATGGTGACACTGCAAATATAGAGGACTCCTCCACTCACTCCTCACTTTCTCAAGAGTATCAGGGACCTACAGTGGCCCTCAGATACCAGAGAGGGCGTTCTTCTGAGTTTGCAAGGTCAACTTCAGCTTCAAAACGCCTGATTAGCTCCCTTGTGCTGCTGTAAAAACATGGTGGCACAAGATGAGCAGCCTCAAAGCAAGAGTCCTGACTAAAGTACATATAAAAGGCTTATAAAGACTAGGGATGGGACGATACCACTTTTTTATTCCCAGTACTGATACAGATATCAGAAACTCGAGTATCTACGGATACCGATATTACAGTAGTCCGACACAGTCACTTTAGACCATTTATGAACTATGATATTTGTGCATATTTGTCATTTCAAAAGACATGATTCTCCAACTTTTCAACAAATAAAGAATAAATAAACAGCCCAAATATGAATAAAATGCTTTTCCTTATTTTTATTTACATTTTTAGTCGGTGCATAGTGAAGCATGTGATATATAGGATTTTTATTTTTATCCGTCTGATATCTGATCCAGTGATTTTTACCAGTATCGGACCAATACCGATTCCCATCCCTAACTAAGACAACAACAACAACAAAAAACTGATTATATACTTAAGCAAACATACTTATGGATAGTATATTCAATACAACCTCCTGGATATTACATACTGCACCTTTAAGAGCAACAATGGGAGATAAGAGTGGGGTAAATTCAGCAGCAGTGTAATGGTGATTACGATAGTGATGATTCTTTAAGGCATGTTTGGTCCTGTGGATATTTGCCTGAAAATGCAATTGTGAGGCTAATTATAATATCACCTGGGCAGTGCAGAGTCACTGCAAAACAGCCTGTAACAAGAGGCTGGCAATTTCCCCCCCAGAGTGAAATCAACACGAGCCTCATCAAGTTGACCACAACGCCAGCTGCTACAATCAATTCTTCCAGTTAACACCCATGGCTGCGCATAATGAAATAATTATGAATAGAAGGGGAGACTGTCTTGTTGATTTGCAGAATTTCAATCTCATTTTAAAAGAGGGAATTAGTTTGGTCATTCAAACCCCAAGTCTCGCACTCACTCAATTACACAAATGCACAGAAAAAAAAAAAAAACGGGGATTTTTAATTAATTCCAAAGATTAGTTATGATCTGTGAGATTGCATTTGCTAATGGAGTCATGGTGACGTGGCGGCAAAGCCCAGACTGCTCTCTATACTATCTGCACTCACTTGATACAACCCGTTCTGGGTGTGATGACAGTATTGTCATTCATTTTAAGTGGGGAAATTGAGTTGATTTTAATGCCTGATTTCATTCACGAAAACCCACAAAGTGATACAGCTTATATATAAAGCTAATTGAAATAATTTGAGAATTGTGTCATGATTAAAGGACTAGCTCACTCGTAGCTCAGAGAAATTATAAGATTAAGTTTTCAAGGTTGAAAGCATTATAGTAATTTATTAATTACAATAATGCAGTTTAATGTTTAATTATTAATGCACAATAATGTGCAGTTTCTTCCATTTAAAACTGACCTGCAAACAAACAGGATATGTTATACTTTGATAAATACTAATAGGACACAATAGCATGACCTAGGAGGAGCTTGTGTGTTGACATATTTTTTTTACAATTAAGGAAGTTTGTATGTGATATTCAAATCTTATGATTACTCATTAAAAAAAACAAAAAAAAACATGTAAAATTGTGTGCAGCTGTGTAATACAAAAACATACTTTTTTCTGTCATATTTCAGGATGGAGAAAGGATTCAAATACATTTTCATTGATCATGATTTAACATTATAATGTTCTTATTATAGGTAGCTGATATTATTGCACTGGATATGACGATAAATGACAAGAAAAAGAAGAGACTATAGCCTCAAGTTTGACTGAAAACTAAGGTTTATCTATATCACACTGCTGAAGCTTTTTGAGGACAACTAGTGGACAGGTGCAGAACAGCAGGACTGGACCAATAGAAGATGTGAGAAGAGCCACGTTTCAGACACCAGAGAATGGTACTATGCTTTATATTCTGTTTTTTTTTTACTTAATCAGAGATAGACAGAATAATCAGTCAGGCCATTTTTATTTTTTTTATATCAGCATCAGCCAACTTCCCAGAATTTAATTAATTGGCTGAATATTACTTCTTTATATGAGTGAACACATCTTTCTTCTCCAAAATTTGATTAAAAGAACCAAAAACACATTTTAGTTTTTGGATGACCACTTTTGTGTGTCATACATTAGGTCATACATTATTTTTTTGGCTTCATATATTGGTTCACTGCTGCACTGATTTAGAAACAACATCATCATCATTGGTGATTGAAAAAAAAACAATACAGGCCAAACTCTTTTTTGGCAGCTGTGTGCCTTCTCCATTTTTAAAACATCCTGATTTCATTAATTCTGTCCCTGTCCTCTCAAACACCTGTGCCGAAACTTTGCAGAGGCTTGTTTTTTTGTTTTTTACGACGGCACGTATACTGCTTTGATGAGAATATCCGCTGACTCTTATGATGAAAGGAGATTGCTTTTCAAAGCATGCACACTTACATTCCATGTTTGTCTTCTGAACACTGGGATCAGAAACATGCATGCCAAAGGACAAAGCCCCTGGTGCCTCAACAGTTTGAAAACTAACACGAGTTATCAGAAGCGCTGCCTCAACCTATTCAAAAGTGGAACACGACAACATCAGAAATTCCCTGGTTAGTGGATGAAAATTGACTTCAAAACAAATCCAGATAAACATTAATGAATTCAAAATCCACATTTGTATTCTAAAAGGCAAATGTTTACTGTGAGAAACAAACAATTGTGCCAGTGTGTGTGTGTGTGTGCCTGTGTGAGTCCCTCTGTAGGAGCATTGAAGTACTTTATCCATCATCATAAGGACAGAGACAAAGGCTGAGCCTGTGAGAAAGAACGACCACAGCAAGGACAAGTCAAACAGAGACACGCCAGGCTGTGTGTGTTTTGGGGTTTGGGGATATTGTGACAGAACACTGTTTTACAGTGTCTGATGAAGCAGCTGAACTGAGAGTGTCTGGGGGAAGGAGTACTAGTGTCATTGTACACGAATGACATCAGCACACCACACAAAAAATGGTAGAGATTCAGCCGACATGTATTGAGGCTGAACAATGTGTGGGAAAATAATGTAATTGCGACTTTTCTGACAAATATTACAATTGCAATTTGTCCGCTTTAGTTCAACATTCACTGCATACGATAATCATTAACCGCTCTAAATTCTATTGCACGGAAACCAAAAGATAGGAAATTGTTTAACATGTTTTAATTTGCATAAAACATAGAACAATTAAAAATACTGAAACTCAATTTACATTCATTGTGATTGTGCCAATTGTTGTCTTTTGAAGGATGTGCACATGTCTTTAGAATTGGAAGAGCACTTTGACACTTTATTTTTATTAATTTTTTTTACAATCAAGCAAGTTTGAATGTGATATTCAATATTTACAGCAGTCTAGGATTACTCATTAAAATAAATAAACATGTAAAATTGTGTGCCCCTGAAGTGCTTAAGTGCCGCTGTGTAATTGAAAAAAGGATTTTTTTGCAGACAATGTTTGGATATCAAGGTCTCAAAAACCACTGAAACATATTAAAACGTTTTTTTCTGACATATTTCAGGATGATGAATAAAAGCAAAATAAAAAATTGCTACCAAATATTAAACTTTTTCCTTCACCTTCTTAAAGCGATGAACTCAACACAAACTTTCTGTCCATCAGGGGCATCAAAACACAACCATCCTTCTTACCAAACTGTATACACATCTGTTTAAAATAGAGCTGAAACGATTAATCAAGAATTAACTATTTTGATAGTTGAATAATTGGTTTGAAGCTTTTTTCATGATTAAAACCAGATTTCCGATTGTTTCTTAATTGTGAATATTTTCTTAATCAGGAGCTTCAGGATTACATAAATGTGCACTCTGGGAAGAAGATGCCCCTAGAAGTAATGACCCAAGAGTGCCCTATGTAAACGTTATTCCATTTGTTGAATATGCTATCTTTATTAGCACAAAATAAGATAATGGATTCTAAAAGTATTTTTAATGTTCTGGTTGCCATGGCAGTGTGTGCACCAAATAATTCATTGTAATGCACTGAGCTCTATGAGGAGCATCAGTAAATTTCCCTGTATATTCATAATGTGTTAAAACTCAAGTGAAAACTACACACTATGCAACATGATGGTGTTGCTATTGCACTTCATTGCATCTGATGCCTTTTTTCTGAAAACTATGTTTTTAATGCACATAACCTCAGATATAGCGATCACTTGTAAAATTTTAATATAAAATACACAAGGCTACAGTGGCGCAGACGTGTTGGAAATAATTTAACGCTAAATCGAAATGTATACTGCTATACCAAAAACTAAACATGCTGCAACTCTTCACAGTAACCCAATGAAAATACATTGGATTCCACAGGATGGTGTTAAAAGGAAAGTCAAAAGTAAGTCAATCTATATGTTGCACGATAAAACTGATAAACAACCATTGCAGCATCTTCAGACAACATAAACAGACCAGGAGATATATAGCAATGACGCGGCACGTGACCTGCCCACAGCTACGGCTACATGCCATCACTGTGGCTGAACTTGAGGTGATGAAGCATATCTCACTTATTGAACACCTACTTAATCGATACCCCTTACTTTTTAGTAGTTTTTAGGTGCAAACTGCAGCATCATTACATTCAACAAATCAATACATTTAGCCCCTGCTTTGTGTGAACAATGGTTCAGCTGATGCTCTGAATATTTCTGATTTATGAGCAATAAGGCTGGAGATCACGGACACGATTTAATCATTTAGCCACAAGAACTGTTTAATTCCAGTTGCTGTGCCCTTCTGTACACAGTGGAGCAACAACCTTTTAACAAATAGACAAAAGGCCAAAGGCTCAAATACCCACCTCCAGCATGGTACAGAACATACAGTACTCTGCATCAGAAACATACTTAACTGTGTGGATAATCACATGACTCGCTTTGGGCAACAACAAATGAATGTGAATGTGATGAATGTGTTAACATCAGCTTAACTCTGCTTCCATCCTGCTGGTCCAGGAGCTGTCATTAACGCCAACAATATAATCAATTTTAACAGGGTTTTTTTTCTCCTGTCGGGGGCAGAAATGGTCATGAATTTTAACAAAAGCAGCAGCCTGTCCAGTTCTGAACCCCAATAGCAAACATGCTGACTGTTCGTGACGTGAAGAAGAGGAAAAAATGAGGACAGCAAGGCTCACAGATGGCATTCGGCTACGAATATTTTGCTGGAGGCAAATGTGAGAGACCTCTGTACGCTTGAATCAAAGACTGCCATTTGCCTAGTTACTCACCAGAGCATGTTTATACATGTGGGTACCTCAGCTAACCCTTGATATTTCCCTCCCTGTCACTGTATAGCTTTGGACTAAAGGCAAAAGTCCTTGACCTACTCTGGCAACAACACATTGGTCTCATTGAATATTCGATTCACAAGTTCTCCAGATTTTCTCAGTTTTTTTTTTCTTTGCACCATATAATGAAGTAATCATTAAAACAAAACAGTTATGGTTTGTGGATAAAACAAGAAATTGGAGAACATAATTTCCAGGATTGGCAAACAATGTTCAACATTTTACTGACCAAACAAGTATTCCATTCATCAAGAAAATAATCAACCGATTGATCAAGGGTGGCAATAATCGTTAGATACAGCCCTACACTCTTCTGCAATTAAAAACAACTGTGAAGTCCAGCCAAACAGCTGTGCAATTTAACAGTGATATTCAAAAAATAACTAACTCAGTTGTTCTCACTTTTTATTACAACATAAATGTGTTGACAGAGAAGATTCCTGGTCCAGCTCACATGCTGACAGCCACAGTCTACGTCAACATAAGTCTAGAGCTGCTAAGTCACGGCTAGATGAGAGGAGACTCTCAAGGTCTATCCAATAGGCAGCATGAGAAGCCACCTCCACCAAAACATCTGAATCTCGAGCCTTCCTACAGAGGCCGCTACATCTCAGAGGTCATCACATGTGAGAAATAATTTACAGTGAAGCGCAAATACATCAGACATCCCAACAAAATGTCTTAAAATATGTGTTACTCAAACATTTCCCTGATATTTTCCACCAATGTGTCCAAACAAACAGCTTGGCCACATGTAATGCCAAAATGTGTTCCACAAAGCTGAAGCACCAAACAGCAGTTTTTTTGCAGGCTTATTTATTTCCTCCTAATTGACGCGAAGCTGTTACTTACCCCTGCCAAAATAATAAGCTAATGCTCTCTGGCACTGACTGGTAGCTGTTTCCTATCGATAACCTCAAACTCCATGATGCTCCGTTGGGAAATTAATCCTTCAAACAAACCAGAAGGAAGCAAACTAATACAAACAGGTAACATATACTTTTAATTGTTTAGTGTTGTATGCACTAAAATGTTATGCATCAGAAGCACATGTTTTTGTCTCTGGTATAAATCATTTCCCCTAATTATTAATCCACTTTACAATGTGGTCATTTCCCAGAGCACATTATTACGTTATTATTGTAGTTGTTGTTCACCATTCAGCATCTGTGCCATTTCCTTTGAGGGTCATCAGGCTTTCACAGGGGCAACATACAAAGACAAACAACCATTCACACTCACATATGTGAGCAAATTAGAGTATCTCATTAACCTGGATGTCTTCGGATTCTGAGAGGAAGGAGGGAAAAACCCACGCAAACACCATGAGGATCGTGCCAACTCCTTGGTGAAAGACTGCTTCAAATACAGAATCTATCCTCTGCTGCACCACTGTACCACCCACTTAATATGTATATATGTAAACTAACTTGCATCAATAATATAGTCACATGATTCATTTTTGCTCACCATTAACCATGATTCTGCTGCCATCAGCAAAAACGTAGCAGGGCCAAATTTAACAGAACATTTAGCCACACGACATGTACACTGTTTGATGTCAATGTGTATGTGCCAGCAGGCTTCTCACAATGAGTAGAAATTATCTCATTGTGTGTGTGTGTGTGTGTGTATATATATATATATATATATATATATATATATATATATATATATATATATATATATACACATATATATACATACATACATACATACATACATACATATCAAGCACCATATACCATGGTGCTCGACTTAAAATGGTCTTTTTCAGTCATAATGTATTTGAACCACACCGATAAAATAATGTAAAGCACTGTGTGATTACTTCTTTTACAAGATAACCTGAAATGTCACGCGAGTGTGTCTCATGCTGGGCATGTTTGATAATGGCTTACATCACTGACCACTTTGGGAGCACTTAATCGTTGATGAAGAGGTTCACGTCTATCGTAGTCCGGACTGTTCATCGCCAACACGCAGAGTCGATGTTCCTTCAAATGTTTTTTAGCTAGTTTTGTGGGATATTGTTTCTTTGTGTGGTGTATTGTACGCACTGCAGTAATCCTCTTCATTTCATCCATCTAATTGTTTAGAGTTAGGGCCTCTTCATTAGGATTCCTGGTCTTAAACTGTTTATCCACTAAGCAGTCAACCACAAACATGTACTCCTTTGGCCCAATCTGTCCCCTTGTTGTAGTACAGACTACGGACTACATACATCACTTGGTCCAAAAAACAATATTTATTTCCTATAAAACAAGGTGAGTTTTTTTCCAAAACCAAAAGATGTTTGATGCATATGGGGTGCCCACCAACTAACTTCCCTCTTAGTTGGTGGGCACCCCATATGTATCGTTATACTATCTTAAAATGCAAGCCAGTAGTACTGTAGAGGGCTTTTCCCCGACTTAACATATGGCGAACCAAATGACTGGATCGAACAATGTGTTTTTATGATAATTCTTTTATTCTCAAAAGCTTCAAAAACCTTGTTTGTTGTTTTTGTTAAACTTCCATAAGTAGATTTTATGCAAGGTAATCTATTGGCAGGAGTATAACAGTTCAATCCTGATCATCAGACTTTGGTCTGATGATTTGAGGGTTGTGGAGGATTTGGGGTCTCAAGTCTCTAGGAAGTGCAGCTTTGAGAGTGAAATCTAATCATAGAGCTAGACAATACCCTCCATGTAAAGGGGTGCACAATGTACATCTAGGGTACTATTCACTTTCAGTTCAAATATTAATGTTAAACGTTCAATTTTCCCATCAAGCCCTCAGCTATAACATCACTATTATTGTACGTTTATTTTTTCTTCACTTCTTTCAGATTTTTTTTGAAAAGCACTAAGTTTAACTTGCGCTTTGAGTGCATGCACAGATGTACAGAATAGGGGCAGTAATAGCACAAAGGTACATCAAATGTGATGCATTAGTTCCCTACGTCTATGTTTTATGCACTGTTGTGCAACAATTAATTGTTAGTTTACAGCCTTCAGATGACGCCTGTATCAGAGCAGAGCCACTTAGGTGGGAACATACAGTACCAGAGTGGTATCAGCTATTACTGGTAGATTCACGGCACCCACAGTTGTCCATGATATATATTTTTTTGTTTTAATTTGTTGACTGGGTAACTGACAGAACCTCACAAAATCATCTTTACTGTTTTTCCTCGCCACACTGCTTGATTTATGCAGCCATAAATAAATGAATCATGCTGGTGAGGGTGAGTTGCAGTCATTACGGTTTTGCTGCATCATTCCTGTCTGGCTTTAAGAAACAGCCTCGAAGCAAAGTCTCACCAATCTGACAACGAGCTGCTCTGCTACACAATTCGCCCCACCGTGCTGCGACTGCGATCTGTGTGTGTGACTGCATGTGTGGCTGCCTGTCTGTCATGCCTTCACTGCTCTATGTTGCATCATCCTCCCAGAGGTTGTTGTCACCGAGCAGAACATTGGTCGGTGGTCTGTTTTCGTGTGCAACCCTGTACGTGCAGCTGACAAGCTGTTAGTGTTCACATATCCGTTCATCGAATGGGAGCACACACACAGATTGACTTTGCTGCACTGGGGGGATTTGCACGCAGAGGCGGACACACGCACGCACTAAAGACTGGGAGACTTGCAGACGTGCATGTGCATGCACTCACTCATATACACACACACAGTAGTGAGCGCGCCCTTTCTCTACCTTCTTGGATTGTTATCAAATGGTCCCTTTTTACAGCAGCCATTTTGACATGAAATTAAAAGGTAAACACAGGTGTTGCTAATGACATTAATTTAAAGCTCTGTGGCTAAAGAGAGACCCCATTAATGAGAATAATGAAATCAGTGTTTACGGATTTTGTGTCAAACTGGCTGCAGTAGGAAAAAATCCATTAATAGTGTTATTTCCTTAAAGGAAATTTGCAGAAAACCAAATCCTCCAAAACCAAATCATCTGGACTTTGTTTGTTTGTTTTCTTGGATTGTACAATTGCTTATTCACCCTATATTTGTGCCAGGCGTGCTATTAGCTAGTAGCAACCGTGGAGCCTACATGCAGAACTGTGTCTCCACATGACGGATGGAGGCACTGGGCACCATCAGAGTCATTATCTGCCGATACAATAGGTTGACAAATGTACTATCAGAGCCATTTCATTGGCTTAAACAATTGTTCGGTTGTGCCCAGATTATGATTTAATTTGCCTCTCAGGAAGCAAGTAAAGGAGACAAATAATCAAAGGGTGGAGAGTTAAGAAACCAAAGCTAATGTAACACCTGCTGCATGTCTCGCGCTGTGGCATGGCCCTTGGGGAGAGCTCCATCAGTAAACATGTTTTTTGCCAAGCAGTATGTTGCTTCTCAGAGTTACTCAAAAGCAAAGCCTGGTGTTCTTCACTGAGGTCTTAGGTGTTTGTTGTAATTTTCTGTAATCTCCCCTCCAAGGACGTTGTCATGAATAAAAATTCATCTGACCCAGAAACTAGCATAGCAATAATTGGGTGCAATTAACGCAGTGGGAAGAATTATATGATGTTTATAGCATCTTTACCCTCCACCCACTACCCGTTTTCAGACATTAACCAATCGTTCACTGCTAATTTTTCACACCAAGGAAATGCTTCTACACATCTACCTCTTCTTCCTCATCCACTCTTTTCTTCTCACTTCTTCTTTCTCTCACTCTGCATCGCTCAGCTTTCACCCCTTCACTGTTTCCCTTCCCTCTGCATTTCACACATACACTCACTTCCTCTGTTCCCTCTCCAATTCAACAGCACCACCCAGTGTCTCAACGCCAACATGACATTTTTACATAACTATAGTTGATGAGGTTTTTATTTGGAACATCTGCTCATATCTCATTTTTCCCCCTCACTTATTAAGACCATTAGATTTTATTGATGTCAGCTTCGCCTGCATATTAATGATTTATATGTGTGCCCACCATAATAAGTTTGATTAACTGAACAAGTCTTCCCTCTCTGAGTTGCCTTCTGGGTTATAACAATGACCATGCCACGTTTTTATTTTTCAATTACAACAATTAAGTTGAGGAAAGTAATCATTACGTCGTGCTAATAATTTGCTTTGAAATCTGAAAACTAAAAGTAAAGAGATGACCAGCAAGTGTGTGATTAAAAACCATAACATTATAATTATAAAGGACATTCATAGAGGTCAGATTAGGCCAGTTCCACAACTACCTGTCTGTGTTAATGTTTCATTCCCTCTGGAAAATTTTAATTACTAACGTGTGCACAAGTAAAAGCTGGCTGACTTTTACCTATCCCTGCTGTTAATACTGTTTCTATTCATTCGCCTAGGACTTGACCAATAAAATTATAAAGCATATTTTAGTCACAGAAGCAGATATACCTTTTTTGTCTGAAGCTATTGAATACCCTGATAAACCCCAAATGAGTGATTTTGAAGCAAATGCTACTAATACAGCACTGACTAAGTTGCACTCGCAAGTTTGCATGATATAAAAAAAAAGTTTATATAAAAGCAGCATTTGTAAGCCATTTAACCCATTCAGTTAAATATGCCAATTAAGATGAATGCTGAGTTTCCATCAACACTGTTGTTTTCCATTCTTTTCATGCTCCCCATCCACACAGCAGCCAGTATTCATTGACTCAGGGTGGAGTCACTTGTAATCACAAGGAACTGACACATGCAAATACACAAATCTCATCATAATCTCATCAGAAGCACAACAACACTGCCACCTTGCTGTGAAACAGTTCAGGAAGCAGCACAGCTTAGAGTTCTGCTCTAAACTTTTCACCTGTGATATTACACTATATTTAGTGTCATCAGTCATCAGTAGCATGTGATTGTTTGGGCACAATCGCATGTATTCATATTTGTTGATTTTCTCAAGATTAATTGTGAAAAACTAAATTCCGACTCCGAGAAAAACACATCATATCAATACTGTTTCAGAGCAGATATTACTGAGTGCCTCCTCGGCTTTATCAACTGTAAAGAATTTGACATATGCCCTTAGATTCTCAGATTGGGTAAATAAAAACTGTCTCTAAAATTTTCACAGTGAGAAAATGGATACTCTTCGAGTATGGACAGATGCACAAATGATGTCACATATTCAAAACATCTTGGTTTGGGTTTAAAAGAAGACGAAGGGGGACAGGGTCAAACTAAATCTAATCAGAGGTACATCATTGGAATTTTAGAGGTTGACTCATACTTAATACTAAAAGTTACGTTTTCTCTGACCATCCTTTTCAAACGGGTCCCCTGTAAGTGATCCAATTTTATTAAGATGCAATAAAAAAATAACTGGACATCAGAGATGCGAAAGTCACTGCAATATTATCCTCAGCCTCTTATACTTTACTGTTGTGATAACAGGGGTGCCAGTATAATATTGCACCAGAAACATTACATGTAATTGTATTAGAAAACATTTCAACACACTGACCCTTAAAGTCAAGCCCTGCACTCTCACAGAGTAATACACAGTATCCATCATCAGTGGGCCCCTGGAGGTGTTTTGTGATGAGGTGTTGTAATACAGTTTGTGATGTGCCCCTTTTTTCCCCCTCAACCTTCCTCATCTACCTGTAATAGCAGTTCGTGATTGCATACATTTCCCATAAGGGCTCTTTTCAGTCCCGGGAGAGGTGGAGGTGGACTTGTGTTGATTAAATGTGTTTATTAGAGACAGGGGTTTCCATCAAAGTGCATCTCTGAGAGTAAAAACAAGTGGCGTTCCCATCTAAGATGAAACATTGGGTTAATACTGTATGCATGATGGTATGTACCGAAACAGAAGGGACATAAGCTGTCAAGAGGTTGGTGTTCATTCAAGTGATGAAATTGATTGATAGAGTATGAAAATGTAAGTATGAAGGCAAGAAGTGACAATATACATTTTGATTTGTTGGTCATGTAAACGCAGTCACAGCTGGAAAATATTATATTTCTGTCATTGCACAAGCTACATATTAAAAGCTGCACATGTGACACTAAAATACAGAATAAACATGTTCTCATATTCTTCCATTCAGTGACAAATACAGCTTGTATCCAACGGCTGATTGTGATAATGTTTTTGACAAGCACAAGCTGGTTACATCCAGTCCTTAATATGTCCTATAATGTGTTGAGGATGCAGCTCATTGTGCACTTTGTCATTTTGTACTCTAAATAATTTGCTTTTCATAATTTGAATTTCTCAGTCACGCATTGTTAACTCCGGCGTCTATCGACTCTGAGCTGTAAGTACATGGATCTGCTGGGGATGGGGGACAACATTGTCATAGCAATAAAACAGAAAATCTTTGGAGCCAGAAATGCATACTGGATACCAATATTGCTTTTGTTCCCCTTTGTACTTTCTGTAATGTTCTCCACAAGCGATGCGTTGACTGGTAGTGGCAGTTCGGCAAATCCATTTACTTTATCAAACAACATACAAGAAATCAAGACAGAAAGGGAAACAAAAATCTAATTTCCGAAAATCTAATCTAATTCTGATGCAACATAACTCACTGGTTTAGTACAAGAACACACCTTTTATTGTATAGTTTAGAAATAAAATACACAGCCTATATAATTTGTCTCCAGTGAGAGTGATGGAGGAATAACAGACTCCAAGTAAAATGGACTTGTTTCGGCCTCTTGTTTTGCTATTCATTTAATGTCAGACAGCTATACACACCCACACACACACACACGGGCATGCATGAGAACATCTCCACTGCATGTGTGCATGTCACATGTGCGCGGTGTTCCCAGATGGTTTCATTGCCACACAATGGCAGTGCCAATCCAACATTTAGGCTGAACTCTCCCGTGTCTGGAAGCCAATCCCATAATTCCAGGGTAGCCCAGAGTGAGTGAGTGGAGACCTGAGCTGTTCACACTCCCACAATGCCTCACTGACACACAAAGGCAGTACCACTGTGCCCGGGGGTCAGTCAAAGGCAGTCCTCCTGTCTCACAGTCACTACAGCATACTTTGTGTCCTCTCCATCATGAAAGGCCCTTTCTTTCCTTCCTCATGCTCCTGCAGCAGAAACTGTCTCCCAAAGCCAGCCAGCTGTCTAACCTGCACCTGCTTATTAATTCAAAGGCACCAGTTGTTGTTTTTTATCTGCCATCATACATCTCTGTTATTTATAAAATAAAACTGCATTCCAAGGGAGTATTACAAACAAAACTGTTAAGAGACATAAAAACTTCAACCATTTTTGCCTCCAGTCTGATGTGTTGGTGGAAAAAAAGGAAATATCTGGTGAGCAGCAATCCCCCCAAGCAAAAATGCCTCGTTGATGCAACAGGTCAGAAGAGCAAGAGACAACATGTCAGACCTTGAAGCAGATGGACGACAACAGCCACACCGGGTGCCACTCCCGCTACTTTATTAGCCATCCTTCATTAGCCATTATTTCCCATTGTGGGACTAATAAAGGATTATCTCATCTTATGTACCCATTAAAGTACCAGTAACCAAGCATCGACTTCCATACGACACCTGTACTTCAAAGATTTACAGTATGTATGTCACACGAAAAATTAATAAAGAACAACATAGTACTTGACATGCACAATCAAAACGGGGTGCCACTAATTGCACTAGCTTAAAAAAAAAAAAAGGTAGCGTACTGTGAAGCTCCGTATGTAAAGTGGAATAATTGATGTAATTGTAAATCCCGCTGCCTATAGTGTACCACAGCTTAGTGCTGAGTGTACCTGTGTACAGAAATAAGCTGAGGCTTTCTAGCGAGTTTGTAATGTAAAGTGAGGGATTCAGTAAGATAAACATCCACACAGGGCACACATAAATTTAAAAGAAGAATCAACCAACACGGTTTGCTGCATATCGGCTCTGCATAATGTCTATGCTCTATATGCATGGCATCATTTGCATTTCAGCACATTTGCAAAGTTTCACACAAAGTTTATCCAGCAGTTCAGTGAGCTAAAGTGTGGCTCTGACTTTGATATCAGTGCTGGTATCAGTACAAATAGACATACAGTACACATACATATGTATATATGACAAAAAATAAATGTTGCAAAATTTGTTTCGTGAAAGTACCACAAGGTATGTGGACTATAACACCAATTTCTCATGATTTATACTTTTTCCTTTCACTAAACATTAAATGGACAGTGACGACGAGGGAAAAAAAAACCTTTGAAGTTTTGATCTGATTATATTTGGGAGGACTCTGCAGCCGCTGCTGCATAAACTGGCTTATTAATGAGGAAGAAATTCAGAGCTCAAGAGTCCCTTTCTTAACATATTTAAAGTTTAGATTTACCAGGCTAACACAACAAATGTGATAATAGCCCCTTTTTGAAAAACCTTGGTGCATTTCCACCACAATTACCCGGGGAAAACACTTTCCCTCGACCCCAAACTTTACCCGAATGAAGTACCTACTTGCGACTAGGGACTTCACCAGGAACTCTAGAGGGGCAGGGTTGTGAAAAACACAGATTGTGGAAAACATTTAGCAGTTGTTTAATTCAGTGCCGCTGCAAACCAACTTTAAAAGAGCTTAGAGTCTGAAAATTAAACAGATCAGTCGCTATAGCAATTAGGAGGGAAGGAAGATATTCAAGGTCAATCTATTTCTTAAGATTTTATTGACATCTACGTGACTGTGACGTCATTTTTGCTATGACACAAAGTAGAATGATAGGAGGAATGTAAAAAGTTAAAAAGGACAAACCTAAAAAAAGAGATGCAGCAATAGTCGTTTGGAGTTTTATTTATGAACAGGTCTTATATCATAAATGGCTATTTGGCCCAAAATAACAAGTTGGTTATATATTATAATGTAAAGGTATCAAGATAACAGCATGTTCATACGGTTTTGTGTACCCTTTGAAGCTGCTGTTTAACATTGAAATACACAAACTAGTAGGGGCTGCGACGATTTTATTTAATGAATCGTCAACGATTTTGATAATCGATTATTCAGTTTTAGAGGGTTTTTTTCAGCTCTTTAAATAATAATATTTTCTTGTTTCATTGTTTCCTTTGATTGCGAACTTCATCATTTTGAGGGTTAGGAAACACCAATCAACATCGAGAAAATAATTGACGGATTGATCGATTATGAAAAAAATGTTAGTTGCAGCTCTACACACGAGTAGAACACACTGCTCAAAGTAATGTTTATGTAGTAAAGTCTACTTATTTAATAACATTTGTCATAGAGAAGCATGTTAAACAGGAAAGGACAACATTTCTTTGTATTTTGATCAATCCATTTTAAATGAAGGACTTGACACGACAAGTGGCTTTGACTCGCAGTACAAGTAAACATTTCAGTAAAAGTATAAAGCATTATTTCGTCTGAAAAGACTGAGACATACATTTTTTTGGGCCATAAGGCCCAGCCAACAGAATTCTTCCAGAGCACTCACAATTCCCTTGCAAGTTATTATCAATCTGTTCCTTAGCGACCATTCCTCCCATAAGAGAGGAATGGCCTTGCCCACATAAGAGAGGGGCAAGAGAGCAGAGATTCGAGAGAACTTTACTTGAGTTGCACTTCCCCACCTGTTTCCATCCCTTTTACAGCATACATGTCTATGCACACAGACATCGAAAAGGCCGCTTTATTGCCTTGTTCAACAGTGTTTAACATGGTCTAACGTGATATTTATGTCCCTGTGTCAAGTGCTAAGGAAGTGGGTCGTTATTTAATGCAAACCTTGCATGTGTTTATCACAGATGGAAGATTTGGATGAGACTCAAGGAATAGGGACCTTTTTTGTGGCAGACATCACATCCTGCCAAGACGTAAAAATGGCTCTGATGAAAAAGGCAAACTTCATATCAAGAAAAGTGATGTATAAAAGTTGTGGATTTGTAAGTTCTCATTTGTCAAGCATAAAACGGTAGGTCAGGTTAGGCGAGGGCAAATATGGAGTGGGACAACATGATTTTTAACCATGTGGTGCAATAAATGCATTCACAGAAAATGCTTAATGGTTAATATTACATCATCAATATGACATGAGAGCAACTCAAATGCTGTTAAACATGTCAATATACAAACTTAGTGATTCATTTTGAAGTGCCAAAAAGGGAAGCCTACTAATTTTCCAGTATTTCAATATTTAAAAAGTTCACTCAAATCACTATAATATTGCAAATAACAATTACTTTGGTCCAGGACAACGTGTCAGAGCAATTACAAGAAATGCTGCAAAGGTTTCTTCATTCATCTGAATAGAATAGAACAATAATAATAATAATAATAATAATAAAAACTCGCCATTAAGGAGCATGCATTTTTTTTAATTTTGAGGAATTTACCTGACTCCAGACATTTAATCTCTGCCTTTGTACGTTTGGTTAATGGCTGTAATGTGGTCACCACAGATATAATTAGGAAGGTATGGAGGGGAGGAGCTGTGTATAGAGCTGTCAGAGGCTGCGTGGGGCAACATTTTGGCTACAATACAATCTTGTTCGGACATTAATTAATCCAATGTAAGGTAGTCCAGCGCCTGCACTATTCCAAACTCAGGAAACACAAGAGTGCCTTCTGTCTCACTACTATGTGACTGATGTCAAGTGTCAGAGGGCACATTGTCTTATACTTTCTGGTTCTGCTCCTCTCCGAGTGGATTTTGGAATAAGATATTTGACTGCTTCTGTAAGGCTTACAAGAGAACTCTCCAACTGCAGGCTGAACTTGCAATCTTTGGCTGCAGAAGACCTGCCTACAACAATGTGGCAGTCTCCAATGCTGAGGATGGTTGCTGCTAAAACAACCTGATATACTGGAAGTCTCCCTCTCCCCCCTCTTTTCAGCGATGGCTGGTCAATATGAGATACAGATGGAAAGACTCAGGTTCACGAAGGTTATTTCGATTGGGAAGTTTTCAGCTATATGGGACCCGTTTCTTACCTACCTGGACAAGTTCAGACATGGTGAGAACCTTGCCCGACTACTCTCTCAAGGACTCAGTTGAGATGCCGAGCACAAAACCTTTGAGTACACTGTTGATGTATAGCTGGTAGCGGTCTATTTATTTATGTATGGACATATTTCGATATACACCATATATTTATATTGTTATCATTAGCATTACTATTCATTTGCTTGTTTTAAGTATGTTCTTAAAAAATATGTATTTTTTCCCTTTTCCAAAAAATCAATTTTCCCAAAATCAATTGACAATCGGCTATTCAACTCATATCATATGCCTTTTATGTAGAATCATTTCACACAGTTTATTTTAACAGCATGTGCACCACCAAGCAATCTATGCATCACTGCATGCATAAAATGCATGACTTACAAGTTATGAGTATACACTAAGCACACACACACGCATACACTCTCACACACACACACACACACAGGAGAATATATTATAACTGGCTACACAAACAAACTCATAGACATACAAATTAATGCATTACAGAGGAGTCTATAACTGGCAACAGAAAAAACAAAGTCAAAACAAAGCTGTCTGACACTCATTTCTCCGTGGTCAAAATATAACACTAAATTTTAATTTAATTAAAAAAGAAGCCTGTGAACCAATGAATTAAGCTGAATTAGAGAATGTTATTAATTACAGTGTGTGAATGTGGGACTTTTAACTTGAAATTTGTCCTGAGCAGAATGTATGAATTGAAGTATGGTAGTAGTCATAGCAGTCCTGGTCAGAAAATATGGATTTTATTGGTTTTATAACATCTCATTCAGATTTTAATTTTGTTCAATAAAAAATTGCAAAAACAGGACATTTAACTTAAAAAGTATCCAAAAATCTAGAGTAAACATGTGTTATTAGTATGCTAGTAGTCATAGATGTCCTGAACACAACCAGCAGATCCTGGTCAGAACTCATAATTTCCAGTACACTAGTAGATATCAATGAGCTGAACACAACTCTGTCAGTCTTGTTCAGAACTTGTAGAGAACTATCTTCATAAAGTTGTTACGGTGCTCTCTGTTTTATTTTGAAAACCGGATGTATATACTCTTAGAAGTCAGCTGATTGTTTACTGATTTTTTCACCGTAAATCCCTTGTAAGGAGGGCGTTAAAATTCGGCGTCAGTTTGAGACAAAACACAACAGTAACACAACGGCTTCACGGTCCACGAGAAAACAGCATGTGAAACACAACAAAATAAACCTCACTGGAAACATCCACAGAGAGAGAGAGAGAAAGTGAAGGTGCTCATGACTGACCTTTTTGACGTCCATTCATTTCGAAGTCTGTCTTTCTCCTTCTTGAAATGTCCATGTCCAATAAAAGGTCTGTTGCTGATGTTTTTTTGTCCTCACGTCCACGCGTTCCTGTCCCAGGTCCAAATATGGTTCAGGTCTGTAGCTGTATCCTCCCGCAAGTGTTCAGTCATCTCTGCTAACTTTTCAGCTTCACGCATGGAGGCTGCACTGTGATTGCGCACCTGTGCTAATTTGTTTGAGGAACTTCCCGAATGCCGACCGGAAGTACATCGTCACACTCACAAAGAGTAAAAAGTAGTATTTTTTTTATTTTAGCCAATTGTCTGCTAATATTCAAATATTTGCAAATGAAATGTATGTTTAAAATATATAGAGAGGTTATTTCAACACTCTCGCTTCACTCATAAACTGATAGCATTTAGCAAAACTATCATTATTGTCCATAAGAATATTTGAGACCTCACTTTATCTTTAAAGATGCAGTCGTAAAAACTTGCATCCGATTTCAGTTAGAGCCAGGAAATTCAATAACTATGTATTGATTGTTCTTCTTTGACCTCAGATAATTTCAAAATAAAAATGAACTGGCTTCTATGGCAAATATCACTTATTTTCTCACATTAATCATGATAATATCAACTGCTTGGACATTTTTTTTTATCATGATAACTCTTTTGGCCTTGTTGCCTGTCCTTAATATCAATGCACCATTTAATAACATCCTTAAATAAAGGTTGTCTGTGTCACATCTAGGAGGATTAGGAGGAAGTAAGTGTATAATTGCTTATAAATGAAGGCTGTTTGGTTTTATGTACTTCACAAAGGCAGCCCTTTTAGAACAACATCCTTTCTGGTGTGTGAAGGCCGCCAGTTCCTTGACATACTTGGAAAAGGGAAAAGTTACAATTTGCAATCTAACTTTGATGTCATTATTTATTACCTGTATCAGAATGTGTAGGGATTGCAAGCTCAGTCCATAGGTTATATCTAAGGGGTTGATATTTCTTTCCTCCATCTCCTAGGATCTCTGTGCGTTATGTCTTTAGAAAAGCTGCCCTTTTTTATCATACTTGGAATACCTAGATTGAAGAAAAGAAGCTTTTAGCCACTGGAAAATGCAGAAAACCTGTATCTCATGTGTCACTCTTTTCTCAATGATTTGCCCAAAAACATATATAAATGGTTGAGATGGAGAATCCTAAAAGGAAATAGCTAGTTTTATCACTCCTTTGAATTGGTTAGTGTCAGAATTGAGTACAAAAATGTTGCTGCCAAAGTGTTTGATTTTATTTTGCAAAAATATGTTCAATAGATGCCTTTTACACCATGTCGGCTGGGCTCAGCCCAGCGACCCCTGTGTGGAGGATAAAGCAGTAGATGATGAATGAATGAATGAATGAATGAATGTTCAATAGCTGTGTTTTACCTCCCATGACCACAAGGGGTCATATGTCAGCAGTAGTATAAATATCCCTTTTTATGCATAGCAAAGTAAATCTCCTTCACTGTGCCTCACCTGCATCTGACCTTCATCTCTAAACCACTCTGTCACATAGGCTGTAAAATGCTCTCCTCAGATGTTTTAGTATAGATTCCATAGTCAAAGCTGAGTGTAAAGGAAAAGGGTCAGCCACTGATGGTGAACACAACTATTTCTTACTTACTTATCCACTCAGAGCACAAAAGTAAGAAGACTTCCTTGAGAAATAGAAAATGCAAATCCAATTTGCCATCTCTTCGAGGATGTGTGTGGGATTGATCTTGAGTGCACCACGCAGTGCATGTGAAGAGCTTACTTTATGGGGCAGCCACTGCCGACTTGTCTTTAAGCGCAAGATCGCAGCAAGGTCAAAACAAACAGAAAATGCTAGGAAACAGCACTCTGGCAGCAGGCCAGATGACGCAACAGCAACCAATCGCTCTGACTCACGTGCCCTTGTGTGGATTTCTGCCCATCACAAGCACAACCTCTGAACTTACTGTATAATGTATAATATAGGAATATTCCAAGATCTGTTCACATGCAACCACTGTTGTTTCCAAATGTAAAAATGTTTTAATGTTTTGCTGAGGAGAGATTTAGAGACTGACAAGGAAAAATAAATGTAATCTAAGGTCCTTATTTTTGCACGTATAGCTGCCATGAGCGCGTTCTAAATATCAACACATGGTCTGTTAGATTCAAATCACTGTCAAAGGAGCTCACACCGCGCTAATGAAGCCGAACAGCTCGACAACTCAGCTCTCTGTTTCCCAATTTAGCCGTGTGCAGCACAGTGAAATCACGGTGAAATTACAGTCCCATGAATTATTTAGATGGATCACTTTCCATGCAAAAGGGGCGGCAGCTCCACAGGATGCACATACTGTATAGAGAAACTACAAGTAAAGCACATTTGAGTTGCTCAGGTGAATACAGTTGGCACACTGAGGCGTGAAATGGTTTACCTGCACTCTGCAGTTCCTGCAGTTGGTGAATGAAAAACAAAACCACAAGCATTTCATTCACAACATTTGATTCCTTTCTTCAAGATGTACCCTTTTCCGGGAATAGTACTCATCTTGCAAGGGAATACAGTATAACATGTACTAAATCCCTTTGATTTATTACATTACGGTACATGTGACAGTAAAGGGTCTGTTTATTTCTTTAAACAGGACTTTAGTGCATGACACATTTGTAATTCATTTTCAGGGTATGGTTATTACTGAATTATATAGTTATATAAAAGTTCATAGAATGAATTTAGTGTCAAATCAAGTCAAGGAACCTTTGAATGGGGTGATGTTTTTTGGAATATTAGGCCAACAGAAGGACATTTACTTCAATTATACTCAAATTCTAAAAGGACAAGCTCAGTATAACACACACACACACACACACACATTTTCTTTAGTATAATAGTTGATTTTGTCACGGCCACTTTGCTCTCCGCTCTCCTTCACTCTCCCTATTTTCTATTTCTCTCAACACACCTGGACATGTCCTTTAATAAAAGAAAAATAAACTTTTTTGACACTACACATTATCAAATTCAAATCTCATCATCTTGTATTTTTTCCTCCTGGTTTGCCTTGCAAGACAGGACACTGCATCTTCCATTTTCACCGTCTATCCCCCACTTCTGCTCTTTCTCCCTCATTTTTTATTCCCTTTCTCACACCTTAAATCTCTCCACATCTCCCTCTCACTGCTCTTTTCCCCCTCAAATCCCCTCATCATCACCTCTCCTCCTCTTCTTCAGCGACGGTGTCTCATCCTTCATATCCTTTTCATTGAACATGAAGGCTGTGCAGTTTCCAGTACAGGCCGATAGATGGCGGTGTTTCCCAAGTAATGGAGCTGAATTTTACTTGAAAGATACTTGGAAAAAGCTTCAAAGATTTGGGTCTTTTAATAAATCATCTATTGCTGGAGGCTTATGAGCAACCTCTGTCGCTGCCTTTGAGGACTACACCTGTATTGTTTTAATAATTAATTTACTGAAACAAAGAAGCTGCTCTGATCTGACGACCACATGATAAAGTCATGCAAACTTATGTGTTTGTCTTGTCTTGAAATACACAGGTATCACACACTGACAGAGGCGATTTGGGGACAGAGACGATAAACACGTGTCCATTTAAAATCCAATTTTCCTCATTGTTGTCAGTTGTAGGTGCATGTTAACGATGCATGAATTAGCCCAAACCCTTTGGGTTGTGATGACACAAAAATGCCACTAGATGTAGAAAGAGTGCTGCATGTTTTTGTCTGAAAAGAGGGGCAAAAGCAGAGAATGAAAATGAGGAATTGTCTTCATGATAATTAGCTTTCTCTCTCTATCTCGCTGATCTAGATTTTAGAAATTTATATAATAAATCCTTCTCAAGGAGGGGAGATTGCTGTGCAGGAAAATATCACAAGGGACTTATTTCAGATTTAATTGTGTATAAAGCATTCAAAGACAATTAAAATCAGAATGAATGTGTGCATACTATCTCAGTTTATGTGCTTATGCGAGCATTTTATCACTATTTCCCCTCAAAATGAGAAGCCCTGTGGTCTTAGGTGTATTATCTGTGCATGGGAGGTAGGCAAGATGCTCATTGTCAGCCCGATCACATTCTCTCAAACTGTCCCCCAGTGGGTTATGGAGCAACACTTTGCAGAATCTTGACAGAATATTTCATGGAGTCGGTGTGTACTTGTGTTGTTTGGCCTCAAAGCTGAGATGCATAGCTTTTAAACATAAATGAATATGGTACATTCAAACCACATGACTCACATGACTTTTTTTTTTAAAAATGTCACTACGGACAGAGGCAACAGCAACACTGCGCTAGTAAAGTGAGACAAATAGAAGGGATGCTTCTTGTCCCCGCCCATTCCGCGCTCTGCTGCTGTATACCAGCGCTTCCTCAGTCAGGTCTGATCATAATGCTGCACAGAGCGAGGGAGCAAACAATAATGCAATAATCAATTAAATCAAGACTATTTCCAAAAAAGGTACGGTACAGTGCAGGTTTACTGTCAACCTGTAAATGAACTCTTGTCAAAAACCACCTTCTCCTTTCCCCGTCTAATGGCTTCATAATACATTTTACACACACAGACACTGACGACGTTTCTTTTTTTAGACGCGGCCCAGAGAGAGCTTTTTACAAGTCATAAACATCATTGATGACTTATTACGCTTCAACTGTGCGTGCCGGCGACTCTCCGGAGTTACAAGACACAATATCAAAGGGAAAAGCAGGGCTACTTTCGCCGCGAGAGGCTGACAATGCTGTGCATGCGCTTTCAAGAGCAGGCAGAAAGGATTAAGAGAGCAGTGTCGTGAAAGCCCCAGCTGTAAACAACATGACAGTTACTGAAGCAGTAAACTGGGCTTAATCCCAGCTCTAGAGCAAATCTGCCGTGGGTTTACCTCAACGCGACCCTTAATAATTATGTCAATATCCATTATATCTTACTGCATCTCCATCTACAACTTAACGGCCCTCTTTTCAGGGAACCGTCTCGTTTTCACGACAGCAAGAGACACGCAAGCACCCGCATCATGACAGGACTGTTCTATAGCCACTTCCACACTAAAATAAACAGGTATACCCAGGAATTATGGTCCCTGCTACAAAAGGGAAAACACAATTTCATTGCCTATAGTTGTTCTGCCCTGTGGTGGTGTTTTTTTCTCTCCCTCTCCTCTTGCATGAAATGTGACTTCAAGAATGTGCTGGAGGAAAGGAGTAAGAAAATGATGAAACAGCAGAGCTCGGTGGCAACTTTACGGTGGTTAATATTTGACGTATTAAATTCAATTTAAAACATTGAGCACTAGCCCAAATGTGTAAAAAGTAGGTTCACTACAACATCCACAGCGAGCTATTCTAACGCCTGGAAGATAAATGAGTGCCTGTAATTTAAATCACTACCAAAACTGAGGAAGAAAAACTGGGAGTCAATGCCAATTAAAAACATTCCCACAGGTTCAAACCAAATGGACATAATGTTCCAGTGAGGCTTTGGGATGTCAGTTTTTGGAACTGGACATTAACTTCTCATACGGTACGTGCTGTGCTTTTCCTCTAAATGGGAACATCGTTAACAGATTGACATAATGTTCTATTGAAGAAGAGGTGAAGCCGGTAACTGCTTAAGGAAATGTTTATTGACGTAATCAATCAAAATATGGAAAGGAGACTTCCGCTCAAACACAGTTCTTTCAGCAAACCAGCTCATCTGCCCCCAGTGGCTGACTGCTACTTCCATCATAATTCCTAAGCTTCACTTTGCAGCAAGATTCGGGATCTCAGAGAAATCAACGTGATTTAACGTGACTTCAGAATATAAACAGACTTGTAGTGAAATGTCTTGTGGAACGGATTAAAAAGCTTGTTGCCATAAATCCACAAGTTTGTCCTTCTTCTCTACCGTCCACTGGGCTCAGGAGACGGTCTTCACATCCATCCTTGGATGTGTGTTCACATTCATCCTTGGCCAGATAATCTGTTCAAATGAGATTAAAATCGGAAGCCTTGCTTGTCGGAAAGGGCCAGATCCTGAAATCTGGCCGATTATCCTCTCGTTTGGGGCAGGCTTTGCATATTTGTATGCAGTTTATTGTTGTTCTGCAGGTCACACTGAGTATTTGACGCTTTAACCTGGAAAAAAACTTTTTTGTTATTTTAGAACCCTATGGAGGAAAAACCCGGTAATTTCTGGGTACGTTCCATTACATTACATTACATTACATGTCATTTAGCAGACGCTTTTATCCAAAGCGACTTACAAAAGTGCATTTAAACATTTGGGTACAAATAAGAGCTAGAAGTAAGTAAGAGCTTCAAGTAGAACAAACTATGAAGTGCTAGTCATAAGTGCAATACAATTTTTTTTTTTTTGTCGTCTTAGTCGAGGTAGAGTCGGAAGAAATGTGTTTTTAGTCGGCGTTGGAAGATGTGGAGGCTTTCAGCTGTCCGGATGTCGATGGGGAGATCGTTCCACCATTTGGGAGCGAGGACAGTGAACAGTCTCGAGTTCTGCGAGTGCCTCTGTGATCCTCTCAGTGAGGGAGCAGCAAGCCGGTTTGTCGATGCAGAGCGGAGTGGGCGGGCTGGGGTGTAGGTTTTGATCATGTCCTGGATGTAGGCTGGACCGGATCCGTTTGTAGCATGGAACGCAAGCACTAGAGTCTTGAAGCGGATGCGAGCAGCTACAGGAAGCCAGTGAAGGGAGCGGAGGAGCGGTGTAGTGTGGGAGAATTTTGGTAAATTGAAGACCAGTCGAGCTGCCGCATTCTGGATGAGTTGCAGAGGTCGTATGGCGCATGCAGGAAGACCAGCCAGGAGGGAGTTGCAGTAATCCAAGCGTGAGATGACAAGAGCCTGGACCAGAACCTGTGCCGCCTTCTGGGTTAGAAGAGGCCGAATCCTTCGGATGTTGTGCAACATGTATCTGCAAGATCTAGCTGTTGCAGCAATGTTGGCAGTGAGGGAGAGATGGTCATCAAGTGTCACACCCAGATTCCTTGCGGTGTGAGAAGGAGTTACCACAGAGTTGTCGAGGGTGATGGTTAGATCTGTGGTGGGAGAGCCCTTTCCTGGGAGAAAAAGAAATTCAGTCTTGTCGAGATTGAGTTTCAGGTGATGGTCAGACATCCACTGAGAGATGTCAGTCAGACAAGCGGTGATCCGTTCTGCTACCTGTGTGTCGGAGCTGGGAAAAGAGAGAATGAGTTGGGTGTCATCGGCGTAGCTGTGATAGGAAAAACCATGAGAGCGAATAACCGAACCAAGAGAGTTGGTGTATAGAGAGAAGAGGAGAGGGCCCAAGACAGAACCCTGAGGGACCCCAGTAGCTAGAGGACAGGGTTCCGACACGGATCCTCTCCAGGTTACTCTGTATGTTCGGTTTTGAAGATAGGACGAGAGTAGGGTAAGTGCAGAGCCTGAGACACCTAGTTCTTGAAGGGAGGAAGTAAGGATCTGGTGGTTAACTGTGTCAAACGCTGCAGAAAGGTCCAAGAGGATGAGCACAGAGGAGAGAGAGGCAGCCCTGGCAGTGTGGAGTTGCTCAGTGACAGCAAGAAGTGCAGTTTCGGTCGAGTGACCTGCTTTAAAACCAGACTGAAGAGGATCAAGAAGGTTGTTCCGGTGAAGGTAGGAGGAGAGTTGATTAAAGATAGCGCGCTCCAGAGTTTTGGAGAGAAAAGGAAGAAGAGAGACAGGTCTGTAGTTATTTACTTCAGACGGGTCAAGGGTGGGTTTTTTAAGGAGGGGGGTCACTCTGGCCTCTTTAAGAGAGTCCGGAAAGCAACCAGATGACAGAGATGTGTTAATGAGGTGGGTGAGGAAAGGAAGAAGATCAGAAGCAATTGACTGAAGAAGGTGAGAGGGGATAGGGTCAAGGGGGCAGGAGGTGGGGCGGGCAGAGGTTATTAGGGAAAGAACTTGATCCTGAGATAGAGGGGAGAAAGAGGATAGAGAAGGAGCTGAATGTGTGGTTGGTGGAGTGGTGAGAACAGGAGGTGGGGTTGAGAAAGAAGAGCGAATGTCATCTACCTTTTTTGTGAAGTAGTTGACAAAGTGAATTGGTAGAAGGGAGGAAGGAGGAGGGGGGGTGGGGGGATCAAGGAGGTTAGAGAAGATAGAGAAAAGTTTTTTGGGGTTAGAGAAAGAGGATTGAATTTTAGTCTGATAGAAAGATCGTTTGGCTGCAGAGATAGAGGCAGTGAAGGTGGAGAGAAGAGAGTGATAGGAAAGCAGGTCATCAGGGTGTTTTGATTTCCTCCATTTTCTTTCTGCTGCCCGTATCGTGGCTCTCTCAGCACGCACTGAGTCCGACAACCACGGGGCTGGGGAGGACTTACGAACCCGCCGGGAAGTAAGAGGACAGAGAGAGTCAAGAGAGGAGGACAGAGTAGAGAGGAAGGTGTCTGTGGCAGAGTTGGGATGCATGAGGGAGAAGGAGTCAGCTGAAGGAAGTGCTGATAGAACAGTTGAGGAGAGAGAGGAGGGAGAGAGAGAGCGAATGTTGCGACGGACAAGTGCAATATCTGATGAGATGAGATCATCAGATTGGG